>NC_060175.1:85774699-86074699 GCF_021184085.1 Oncorhynchus gorbuscha | reverse complement strand
GACTGTCGAATTGTATTCACTCAGTGGGCACATACTGGGCACAAACTGGTTGAATCAACGTCGTTTCCACGTCAATTCAATTGAATTACGTTGAACCAACGTTGAATTGACGTCTGTGCCCAGTGGGTATGCTCGAATCCAGCAGCCCTCCCTACCAACTAATGTATAGACTAACAAGGTTAGAATACAATTATTGTTACAGAGTAATATAAACATCAACCATGCAGCATGATTGTCTGTTTATGCGTTAAACAGACAGGCACTTTGGCTGGATTCCATGGTAATAAAAGCATCACCTTAAATCAGTAGCATCAATTAAATCAGTTGTAGAGCACCACTGACTCTTACTGAGACAGATGAATAATTGATGTGTCTGTATTGTTGTCTTTACAGACTGAAGAGGACTACATTCCTTACCCCAGTGTCCATGAGGTGCATACAGAGACTCAACTTCAATGCAGTCATTTCACCAGTAACATGGATGTTGGCAATTTGTGCCTCATGGTTGATATTTCAGTATTCATTGAAAATCACTATCACATTTCTTGGGGGGAAAAATGACCCTCCAACCTCTTGTGTCTTCTACTCTGTGTTTTGAACCAGGTGTTGGGGAGAAAGAGTGGGTTCCCACTGATTCTGCTGCCTCAGTTTGGGGGTTACTGGATCGAGGGCAACAACCATGAGCTTGGTGACAGTGCTGAGCCAGACCAGATCCAGCCTCTGTCCCCCACCACACACAAGCTGGAGAGTAACTCCACCGCCAAGATGTACAGGAAGCACTTTCTGGGCAAGGTGAGGCTGAACACTGGGACTGTTGTGTTGGAGTTTGGCTGAGTGGTTATACTGCAGGAGACCGGGGTTCGATTTCCGGTTCATCCTTTTTGCAGTTTGTCTCCTCCTCTCCTTCCATCACATATTTTTCCAACTGCCTTTAAAACACAAGACAAAACAAACACTGTCTGTAGAATAATGAGGCTACATGTGTATGAAACATTTGTTAAGCACCCTCTATTCATACAACATATTGCAGCCCAAAGGGCATACAACTGGTATGATACACCATAACTCACATAGATTCCTATTCATTATGGTAATGAAAGTGAATGAGTGTTAGAACAATCCCAGCTGGGTAACCTAATAAGAGCTACTCTACGTGTCGGCTGGCACTTCAGAGGCGGGTGGTAATGAAGAGGCTTTGCCACATGTTTCACACCAGTCAGAGTAATATGAACTAATCTAATGTGCCCATAGAGGAGAGCAGAGACCTGAATGGAATGGCAGCAGTTGGCTAGCACATACAGTTGAGACATAGTTCATTAACTCATTGAAATGTGTTTGGGTTGGTGTGTGTGTGTGTATGAAAGACAGAAAATGTATCCTTCAGCTAAACTCTGTCCTTGTGCTGTGTCCCCAGGAGCACTTGAATTACTACTCAGTGGACGGAACTCTGGGACATCTGGTGTTGTCCATGAAGTATGACGAGATCGGAGACCAGGAAGACCTCCGCCTCATGCTCAGGTTAAACACCCGTAGCCTCCTTCATCACCTCCTTCTCTCTGCTGGCTCTCATCTCTCTCTCCGTTCTCATCCCTTTCCCTTCGTCCTCTTTCATCCCCACGTTCTCCTTTATCTGAATGCTGTGGATACATACAGTACATACAGTACTAAACTGTAAACATACTGGTATTGTTCACATCATTCTGTGTCTGTGCAACTGAGTAATGCAAAATGCACAGTTGTAACTGTTGTAATCAATGGAAAGTTGCTAAAAACAAGATTTTCCATTCACTTCCAGTGTTTATGAATCATTCCCTATTGTGGTGATAATCCCATCCTCATAGGAGTCATAAAGCCAGTGAGAGTGTAAACAGCACACTGTCATTTCTGCATGATGTGACAGATTTAGGCAGTGTGTGGGTGGAGGGTAGAGGGATGCGGATGTAGGGACTAGGGCCAGGGCTGGGTTAGTTACAGTGGGTAGATGATCCATTCCAGATGCCCAGCCCATGTGACAGACTGACAGCTTCTAAGAAGCATAACTATGATCATGACGAGAACATGTTGTTGTGGTTGTCTAAACTACCAGGACCAAACTGGAGACATACCATGATGTTATCCCCATATCCTGTCTCACAGAGTTCCCTAACGTGGTGCAGATGGCCAAGGTGAGATCATGGTTGGGGATGAATATCAACACGTACTCTTTGTGGAAAAGATGTTGAAAAGTGTCATAATTGTACCGTGATTACATCAATTTGATCTCAACGCAGTTATTTCTATGTTTTTCTTTTTGACCCTTAGCTTGTCTGTGAAGAGGTGAATGTGGATCGTTTTTACCCTGTCCTTTACCCAAAAGTAAGCATTAGGTTTTGAAGTGTACTCAGATAATTAACCACAGAAATATGTTTTTTACATGGATAATACAAATGTCATACTCCTGACTATTCGTTCAATTTGTGATCTCTAAACAGGCTTCAAGACTCATTGTCAATTTTGATGAACACATTATAAGCAACAACTTCAAGTTCGGAGTCATCTACCAGACATTTGGACAGGTGAGCCTTGGAGATACATTAAGATCAGTTAAAACGATTGGGAATCAAATCATCATCATCATCATCATCATCATAATGCCAAACTCTTCAATCCCACACAGACCCCCACATTGAACAACAAAAAAAGATGAATAAATGAACGAGCACTTGACTTTTCCTACCAGCACTGACTCAGCTGATAGCTACTTTAATGAGGAAAAATGTACTTACTATGTCTGTGATATGTGGTTGTCCCACCTAACCATCTTAAGATCTGTCGATCTGGAGCATCAGATAAATGACTAGAATGGAAAAGTTAATGTACTGAATAAGAGCTGACCTGAGTGCATTAACACAAGTACCATCTCTTGCAAATCTCATAAGAAAGTGCACAATATGCTTATCCTCCTCCCCATCACATTAATAGTCTCTCTAAGCCTATGCCAACCATATGTTTCTCGTCAATATTCCTTCTCATTACAATAACAACCCCATTGTTTACGGCACTGAGCCAGAGAAGCTGGAGAAGCCTCAGCATAGCCTCAGTAGAGGGTCATTGTATCCTCTGATGGAGTCTAGGGGGTGGAGCTCCACATCAAATCAAATCAAATCAAATCAAATCAAATCAAATGTATTTATATAGCCCTTCGTACATCAGCTGATATCTCAAAGTGCTGTACAGAAACCCAGCCTAAAACCCCAAACAGCAAACAATGCAGGTGTAAAAGCACGGTGGCTAGGAAAAACTCCCTAGAAAGGCCAAAACCTAGGAAGAAACCTAGAGAGGAACCGGGCTATGTGGGGTGGCCAGTCCTCTTCTGGCTGTGCCAGGTAGAGATTATAACAGAACATGACCAAGATGTTCAAATGTTCATAAATGACCAGCATGGTCAAATAATAATAAGGCAGAACAGTTGAAACTGGAGCAGCAGCACAGTCAGGTGGACTGGGGACAGCAAGGAGCCATCATGTCAGGTAGTCCTGGGGCACGGTCCTAGGGCTCAGGTCCTCCGAGAGAGAGAAAGAAAGAGAGAATTAGAGAGAGCATATGTGGGGTGGCTAGTCCTCTTCTGGCTGTGCCGGGTGGAGATTATAACAGAACGTGGCCAAGATGTTCAAATGTTCATAAATGACCAGCATGGTTGAATAATAGTAAGGCAGAACAGTTGAAACTGGAGCAGGAGCATGGCCAGGTGGACTGGGGACAGCAAGGAGTCCTCATGTCAGGGAGTCCTGGGACATGGTCCTAGGGCCCAGGCCAGTTGAAACTGGAGCAGCAGCATGGCCAGGTGGACTGGGGACAGCAAGGAGTCATCATGTCAGGTAGTCCTGGGGCATGGTCCTAGGGCTCAGGTCCTCCGAGAGAGAGAAAGAAAGAGAGAAGGAGAGAATTAGAGAACGCACACTTAGATTCACACAGGACACCGAATAGGACAGGAGAAGTACTCCAGATAAACAAACTGACCCTAGCCCCCCGACACATAAACTACTGCAGCATAAATACTGGAGGCTGAGACAGGAGGGGTCAGGAGACACTGTGGCCCCATCCGAGGACACCCCCGGACAGGGCCAAACAGGAAGGATATAACCCCACCCACTTTGCCAAAGCACAGCCCCCACACCACTAGAGGGAAATCTTCAACCACCAACTTACCATCCTGAGACAAGGCCGAGTATAGCCCACAAAGATCTCCGACATCCTTGATCTTTAAACTTTAAAGGAAAGGGCCACACTCAGCAGAGGCTCGACCTCACATGGGGCTCCAGGGGCCTCCAGGGGCCTCAAGAACCCTCTCCTCTTCTTCTCAGCACCCAAGAGACATTAACATACAGGAGAGACACTGAGGACTGGATACACACACACGCGCGCACACACACAAACACACACAGACACATAAAAAGAGAGGTTTTATGTGATCAAAGTGTTATTGTTCCTCACTCATTATTATAGTTCACTCATTATTATTATTATTATAGTTTTTATAGTTCTATTCTATTCACAATATAGCATACATCTTAATTATGTTATCATGAGAGCTTCATATACAATAAGTTGTACAATCCTCATAGTGCTTTGGTCAGTGGTTTTCTGTTTCTGACTGCTGTCAACCTCTATAAACTCCTGGTTTGCAGACATCAGAAGAAGAGCTGTTTGGGAACAGTGTTGAGAGTCCTGCCTTTGTTGAATTCCTAGAGTTTCTGGGGGAGAAGGTCGAGCTGTATGACTTCAAAGGGTAAGAACTTCACCACAACGTTCTAATATACACTACCGTTCAGAAGTTTGGGGTCACTAAGAAATGTCCTTGTTTTTGAAAGAAAAGCTTATAAAAGTTCCAGTAAAATAACATCAAATTGATCAGAAATACAGTGTAGACATTCTTAATGTTGCAAATGACTATTGTAGCTGGAAGCGGCTAACTTTTAATGGAATATCTACATAGGTGTACAGAGGCCCATTATCAGCAACCATCAGTCCTGTGTTTCAGTGACACATTGTGTTATCTAATCCATGTTTATCATTTTGAAAGGCTAATTGATCATTAGAAAACCCTTTTGCAATTATGTTAGCACAGCTGAAAACAGTTGTGCTGATTGAAGAAGCAATAAAACTGGCCTTTAGACTAGTTGAGTTCCTGGAGCATCAGCATTTGTGGGTTCGATTACAGGCTCAAAACGGCCAGAAACAAAGAAGTTTCTTCTGAAACTCATCAGCCTATTCTTGTTCTGAGAAACGAAGCCTATTCCATGCGAGAACTTGACAAAAAACTGAAGATCTCGTACAACGCTGTGTACTACTCCCTTCACAGAACAGCGCAAACTGGCCCTAACCAGAATAGAAAGAGGAGTGGGAGGCTCCGGTGCACAACTGAGCAGGAGGACAAGTACATTAGAGTGTCTAGTTTGAGAAACAGATGCCTCACAAGTCCTCAACAGGCAGCTTCATTAAATAGAACCCACAAAACACCCGTCTCAAAAAGATTAAGATGGGCAAAAGAACACAGACACTGGACAGAGGAAATCTGCCTAGAAGGCCAGCATCTCGGAGTTGCCTCTTCACTGTTGACGTTGAGACTGTTTTTTTTGCGGGTACTATTTAATGAAGCTGGCAGTTGAGGACTTGTGAGGCGTCTGTTTCTCAAACTAGACACTGATTAAAAATCAGCCATTTCCAGCTACAATAGTCATTTACAACATTAACAATGTCTACACTGTATTTTTGATCAATTTGTTGTTATTTTAATGGACAAAAACATTGCTTTTCTTTCAAAAACAAGGACATTTCTAAGTGACCCCAAACTTTTGAACGGTAGTGTACATTCAATAGCAACAACCACAATTGTGCAATTGATTGTGTCTTGAACAGTGTGTTGGAAATAGATAGAGGGTTTCACTGAATGGTCCTATCTGTCTAGGTTTCGTGGTGGGTTGGATGTGACCCACGGGCAGACAGGATCTGAGTCCGTCTACCACAACTACCGCAACAAGGAGGTCATGTTTCATGTGTCCACCAAGCTGCCTTACACTGAGGGGGACACACAACAGGTACTATTACAAACCCCTCTGATCTCCTCCTACTGATGCAGACTGTCATCATCACACTATTTATTCTGTTATGGATCATGTTTTAAATGAGTAGAACGTTGTGTACTGGTATGACATGAGTATTGGTATCCATATGATCCGTTATGATTGGGAACATTCTGGAAGCATCCATAAAGCTTATGTATTTTGTATGTTTTCTTTAGAAACAGTATCTTTCTCTTTCAGTGCAGTTTTCAGTGGAGCACTACTGTATAATGTCTTACAGTGTAAACTTCCTCAGTCTTCACTCATCAGGGAAACTGTCCCAACACAAACACAGACAGACACCTTATCAGAAGAATGTCTTAAGCCTATCTAGACGAACACACACCATAAGTTATCAGTACGAACACACAATGTGCAATCAGAGCCCACAGCTGCAGTGGGAGCAGCTGATTGGTTTCCCTGAGAGTTAAGTCAATCAGAGCTGTTGTCCAGGTTGATATGGTGGAGCAGCAACCCTCCAACTGGTGTTGGTTTACCCTGGCTCATCTGTGGACAGACAGAAACCTGCCAAGACAAACAGGGAGAGAGAGGGGGAGAGACAAGGGACTCCCCAGAGTGGTAGAGAAAGGCATTTGCAACATTCAGTAGTTTGAAAGTTAATAAAAAACTTGTATTACTCCTACTCAAGCAATACATGACAGACAAATTCATTACTGTTCTTGAAAGCATTTCCATGTGACATGAATGTTCAATACAGCTTTGCTTTACGTTCTGTCCTGTGTTGCAGTTGCAGAGGAAGAGGCACATAGGGAATGACATTGTGGCCATAGTGTTCCAGGAGGAAAGCACTCCGTTCGTACCAGATATGATCGCCTCCAACTTCCTCCATTCCTACGTAGTGGTGCAGGTGGAGAACGCCTGCACTGGTGATGTACTGTACAAGGTGCTAAAGCACTCCTTGATTTTCACTAAACTAGCCAACCAACATCATACCAAACATACAATACTGTGACCATTGATCATTCATGGCCAGTTTGATTGTCTTCTGTTAGGTGTCAGTGACGGCGAGAAATGACGTACCTTTCTTTGGACCACCCCTGCCAGACCCGGCTGTCTTTAGAAAAGTAAGTTGGCACAACTACAATCCCAACTCCTTAAAACACCGGTCAGCTAGTGTTTTCTCTCTCCTCCTTCTTTTGTGTCACTCAGTCGTTCTCTTTTATCCCAGGGTCCAGAATTCCAGGAGTTCCTCTTCACGAAGCTCATCAATGCTGAGTATGCCTGCTATAAAGCTGAGAAATTTGCCAAACTGAAGGTGAGTTATTCAAAGGATCTCTGTCATTGTTTTCAGGAGCCAACTAAGGGACACAGGCCAGCATCCTTGGTAGACAGTGTTGCCAGCCTATCATTACATATGAACTGTCACCTGTTTGTGTTATCAGGAGCGCACACGGTCAGCCTTACTGGAGACATTGTATGAGGACTTGCACATCAACAGCCAGGCCATGATGGGTCTGGGAAGAGATGAGGACAAGATGGAGAACGGGTCCGGAGGAGGAGGGGGCTTCTTTGAAACCTTTAAGGTAACCCAGCACGGCTGGGAAAAGGCTTGGGGCAATAAGCTTAGTATGCACTGACTAATGTGTTTTTACGTATGATCACTTGTTCCTGAATATGTAACAGTACTAAACAGAACACCCTCATGAAACTATTTGTAATTCATTTGAATTATGAAACTAAAACAGAGGATCATTTCCAGTTCTTTACACGCCACAATTTCTCTGTTGTTCCCCTTGGTTGTACGGGTTGTTGTCTGTCTGGGGGGTTCCAAGAATGTCCTTATCTATAATACAGGACACTGGCATCAACTGCTTGATCAGTCACCATTAGTCTGTCTGGGGAACATCCTTGTGTCTGTGCTCTGCTGCTCTGTCAAATGGCACACCAGCTTCTCAATGTCAAGCTTTATGTGGTGTTGTGTTCTGTCTGCAGCATTCTACCATGTGTTTGTGACATACATTTGACATACATTTCCTTCTCTGTTTCACCCTTCCAGAGTGAGGAGAGCGATGCTCCCTCTCCCTTCCCTGAGAAACCCTTGATAGAGCCCAGCCCCCTCACATGCGTGCCTAACTCAACTCACTAACTTCTAAAGCATGAAACACACAGAGAATCTCACTGCTGATAGGTACTTATCACAGTGGAAGGCTGTTCCTTCTCTTAATAGAACACCTACTGCGTGCCGACATAGTAGTGACGAACCTACCGCTTCTACTTGTAGAATCGCAATGTAGAATCAGTGGCCAACAACTTCGCTTTGAGCCAATCAGAGAGTACGAACTCCAACATGCGGGAGCCAACAAACAAAAATTAAAACAGAGGGCCTTTTCTCTGTACATCCACGGATGAGCCAGTCATAATTCATAGCAATGTATGCTATGGGATGGTAGTTAGCTAAGCACACAACACTAAATACTTCCTCCAAGCTAGCTAACCAGTAGCTAGTATTGACATTATATTTAAGTCGCAGTCGATTAGCTGGTTTCCATGAGCTATGTTGCGCTAGCTAGTGAACATGCTTAAGTTAGTTAGCTAGCTAAACATTTGGCTATGGGCTGGCACAGGCAGTATGGGATTATGTTTATTCGTCATCTTGCTAGGTAGTTATCTAGCTTTGGCCATCTGGCTAGCATCAACAAGTGCTTTCTATAAACATTTACATTTACATTTAAGTCATTTAGCAGACGCTCTTATCCAGAGCGACTTACAAATTGGTGCATTCACCTTATGACATCCAGTAGAACAGTCACTTTACAATAGTGCATCTAAATCTTAAAGGGGGGGGGTGAGAAGGATTACTTATCCTATCCTAGGTATTCCTCAAAGAGGTGGGGTTTCAGGTGTCTCCGGAAGGTGGTGATTGACTCCGCTGTCCTGGCGTCGTGAGCGAGTTTGTTCCACCATTGGGGGGCCAGAGCAGCGAACAGTTTTGACTGGGCTGAGCGGGAACTGTACTTCCTCAGTGGTAGGGAGGCGAGCAGGCCAGAGGTGGATGAACGCAGTGCCCTTGTTTGGGTGTAGGGCCTGATCAGAGCCTGGAGGTACTGAGGTGCCGTTCCCCTCACAGCTCCGTAGGCAAGCACCATGGTCTTGTAGCGGATGCAAGCTTCAACTGGAAGCCAGTGGAGAGAGCGGAGGAGCGGGGTGACGTGAGAGAACTTGGGAAGGTTGAACACCAGACGGGCTGCGGCGTTCTGGATGAATTGTAGGGGTTTAATGGCACAGGCAGGGAGCCCAGCCAACAGCGAGTTGCAGTAATCCAGACGGGAGATGACAAGTGCCTGGATTAGGACCTGCGCCGCTTCCTGTGTGAGGCAGGGTCGTACTCTGCGGATGTTGTAGAGCATGAACCTACAGGAACGGGCCACCGCCTTGATGTTAGTTGAGAACGACAGGGTGTTGTCCAGGATCATGCCAAGGTTCTTAGCGCTCTGGGAGGAGGACACAATGGAGTTGTCAACCGTGATGGCGAGATCATGGAACGGGCAGTCCTTCCCCGGGAGGACGAGCAGCTCCGTCTTGCCGAGGTTCAGCTTGAGGTGGTGATCCGTCATCCACACTGATATGTCTGCCAGACATGCAGAGATGCGATTCGCCACCTGGTCATCAGAAGGGGGAAAGGAGAAGATTAATTGTGTGTCGTCTGCATAGCAATGATAGGAGAGACCATGTGAGGTTATGACAGAGCCAAGTGACTTGGTGTATAGCGAGAATATGAGAGGGCCTAGAACAGAGCCCTGGGGGACACCAGTGGTGAGAGCGCGTGGTGAGGAGACAGATTCTCGCCACGCCACCTGGTAGGAGCGACCTGTCAGGTAGGACGCAATCCAAGCGTGGGCCGCGCCGGAGATGCCCAACTCGGAGAGGGTGGAGAGGAGGATCTGATGGTTCACAGTATCGAATGCAGCCGATAGGTCTAGAAGGATGAGAGCAGAGGAGAGAGAGTTAGCTTTAGCAGTGCGGAGCGCCTCCGTGATACAGAGAAGAGCAGTCTCAGTTGAATGACTAGTCTTGAAACCTGACTGATTTGGATCAGTCAGGTTAGAAACATTAGCGCAGATAGCTTGGAATCTAGACCATAAGTATTACACACGGATATGCATTGGCAAAAAATGCTACTGCCACCTTCTGGTTCGGCTGTGTAAACAAAAGAGATTGACTGCCAACACTGTTCAGAGGTGCTAAATACTGTCGGCAGACAAACATTTGACAATCCTACCGGTGTGTCTGAGCTTTTGCACAATAGTTTTTAACATTGATTTTTAACATTGTTTTTAACATTGAATGCAATTTAATATTGTTTTCATGATAAAAATTCCATGAATATGCATTGCATCAGAATGGGTCCCTGCACTGTATGCTCTGTGTACATGCCAGCTCCTGCTCCTGCTTTATGTTTGCTTTGTGGTGTTTAAGAACAAGCTTGTTAGTTATAAGAGTTCAAGGGGAGTGCGTAGTGCGTACATGGCGAGAATGTTTTTGCCATTTGTCAGACAGATGGAATGATATGTCTGACACTCCAGTGGCAGAAGAGTTGCCCTTCTAAGTGATACAAGTGTGGCTCATGACTGTTTGAATGTTTCCTGTATGTTTGGGGATGTATTATACCACTAAGATTTTTGATGAAACTTATGATATACATTTATATCAAATCTGAGAGGAACCTAATTTGGGAAGTCACAAGATCTTTCTCTATTAAGTCATCCCCTTTGTCTAAGATGCCACATACATAGAAAAGACTCAAAGAAAACATATTGATGAAGCATGAAACAAATAACAAGTGCTTTGAAAAGTATTTGTAACTAACCTCTATGTGACTCTACTGGAGGCTTTCTTCTTGTTCGTGACCATGTCTGCTGCACTCTCCAACGCTGTAACATATGTATGTGTACTTGTTTTCTACTCTTCCTCTTTCTTCTCCATGACTCCGTCATCCTCTTCTTTACAGGCCCAATTCTGTGGGCCATTTTTTTCTCTCTGCTAAAGTGTGTCTCCCTATTTCACTGTCTGTGTCACACCCGTGGTGCCCAAAGTCTCACTCTCTGTCTATATTTTAAAACTGTGCTTTTATTTGTAAAGTTCAGATATAACACATGCTTTCATGTAATTTGTTTTAATAACAAACAGTAACTTGCTGCATGTAATTAATCTCATGGTGTTTTTCTCTCTCTCTCTCTCACTCTCTCTCTCTGTATGACTCAGTCATTGCTTGTCCCAGGGAAAAGTCCCGGTAAACATGGACGTCGAGGCAGTGCCATAGGGATAGGAACAGTAGAAGAGGTTCATATCGAATTCTAACTACTCCCTCCTTCCTACTCTTCTTCTCTGTGTCTTATTTCTCAGCATGACTACACTGCATCCTGACAAACACTTTTCCTGTGGTTGGTCAGTGAACCACAACTTTAGGATTCCAGGGCAACCCCTCCAGAAATGCAAAAAGGACGACTCGTATTCTGAAATATGTGACTTTCTTAGCAGGAGATTGCATCTATACAGTATTATACACCTATTTTTAAAGCTATGGTATTACTGAGGCTTGTGAAATGACTTGCCTCTCTCAACTGTTTGAACTACATAACACACGGTACACTAGCCTTTGATCCGTATGACATCACATATACTGTAGGTACAACACTAGCACAAATAACGTTTTGTATAAGTGCATAGAGACAAGTGGTCCGTTTAATGCCCTTAGCCGTCACTTAACAGGTCTTTTTTTTCATATTTCCTTGTTTTGTTATTATATTGTATTGTGTGTTCACCCTCTGTAGTCTCCACAAGCATATCTCTCAACATGCAAATCTTGCTTAGCTAATTCTCCATTTGTTTAAAACTATGAATATTAATGGTTTAGAGAACATAGATTCTTCTCAAGCTCTTTGAAGCCCACATTAAACACAATCTATTTTTCAAGTCCTTATTTTGAGAGCTTACAAAGGGAGATTGAGTGAACAAAGTGTTCAGTCAGAAAGCACATTTTAGTGGTAAGCCCTGGAGCTCTACAACTCATCTTTCATCTCATGCTCTGCTCTCGCTAGCCAATCTGAGTGGAACTGGGGCTTGTTGCTGAGCCTCTAAGTGCATATTCTAATGTTTTCTTATCTCTGTTAGCCACAACTCCGAGGCATAAGGATGGTTACTCTGTACGTAGCCTGATAAAAATGATTCATTCTTATGCAAGATAGAACATCTTGTACTTTCCGCAGAGACGGTTAAATTGTCTCAAGATTTACAGTGAATAATGATACAATACCTGGAAAGTCATGACATTTGTAAAATACAAGGGATGACATACTGTGTAATAACACCTAACGTACTAGAAACAAATGAACAGAGCCTAACGATGCAATAACCAAAGCATTAAAGACAGATACCATGTTCTTGGCTATTGATAGGCTGTTATTGTGAAAGATATGGTGTCATGGATGCTCACTGGTTGTTTTCTTCTTGTCCTGTCAGTCTCTGATCATCCCTGGGAAGAGTCCAACCAGGAAAAAGTCTGGTCCCTTTAGCTCCAGACGTAGCAGTGCCATCGGTATTGAGAATATCCAGGAAGTCCACCAGAAAATGTAAGTGTGACCTAGTCACATAGCAGGGACGGGTCAATGTTCATAGACATGAATATTGATGTTGATAGATGTTTGTATATGATGTTCATACAGTGGGTATCATAAGTATTCACATTTAGTTGCGTTAAGATGTGGGATTTAAATGAATTTAATTGTGATGTTTTTGGAATGGTCTATAATGTCAAAGTGGAAGAAAAATGCTATCATAACGTTTTTACATAATGTTTTTAATTTATGAAAAATAAAACACTAATATACGTTGATTAGATAAGTATTTACCTCCCGGAGTCAATACATGTTAGAAACCCTTTCTCGAGTGAGTCTCTAAGAGCTTTTATCACCTGGATTGTGCAATATTTGGCCATTATTTTTTCACATATACTTCAAGCTCTGTCAGGTGTTGGATCATGAATAGACAGCCATTTTCATGTCTTGCCATAGATTTTCAAGCAGATTTAAGTCAACAGGAACATTCACTGTCTTCTTGCTAAGCAACTCCAGTGTAGATTTAGCCTTGTGTTGTAGGCCATTGATTAAAGGTAAATTCCTCTACCCAGTGGTGTAAATCAGACTGAAAGACGTTTTGCTCAATGATTTTGTCTGTGCTTAGCTCCATCCTGTTTTTTTTTATTCTGAAAAACTCTGCAGTTGTTGCTGATGTCAAGCATACCCATACCATGATGCAGCCACCACCATGCTTGAAAATAAGGAGGCAGTTTCTCAGAGATGTGTTGAGTTGGATTTGCCCAAAACATTTAGGCCAAAAAAGTATTCCTTTATCGTGTTTTTTTGCAGGATTACTTTTGTGCCTTTTTATTCTGTATATTCATTATTATTTTGACTACAATGTTGTTAATCCATCCTGTTTTCTCCTATCACAGCCAATGAACTGTTTTAAAATAATAATAATAACATATGCCATTTAGCAGACGCTTTTATCCAAAGCGACTTACAGTCATGTGTGCATACATTCTACGTATGGGTGGTCCCAGGGATCGAACCCACTACCCTGGCGTTACAAGCGCCATGCTCTACCAACTGAGCTACAGAAGGACACCAATAACCTCACAGTTTCCTTCCTGTCCTGCATCTCAGTTCAGAAGGACAATTGTATCTTTGTTGTGTCTGGGTGGTTTAATACTTCATCCACAGCATAATTATTAACTTGATCATGCTAAAAGAGATATTCAATGTCTGATTTGTTATTGTTATCTATGTACCAATTACTTCCCTTCTTTGAGGCTTTGAAAAACTCCATGGTCTTTGTAGTTGAGTCTGTGCTGGAAATGTAATACTTGACTGAGGGACCTTACAGATGTTGTATGTATGGGGAACAGAGGAAGGGGTAGTCATTAAAAAATCATGTTTAGCCCAATTATTTCACACATTTCAGTCCATGTAACTTATGTTGTGCCAGATTTTACTCCTGATCTACATTTTAGTTATTTTATTTTTATTAATTTGTTAAAATATGTATAATTTCTTTTCACTTTGACATTATGGAGTATCTGGTGTATATATAAATTAAATCTATTTAAATCCCACTTTGTCACGCAACAAAGTGTGAAAAACTCCAAGGGGGGTTAATGCTTATGATACCCATTATATGTTAGTTATAATATCCTGTGTTTCTGTCTGATGTCCTGATCCTGTCCCTGTATCCATCTACCTGTCCCTGTATCCATCTACCGCCCTGTCCCTGTATCCATCTACCGCCCTGTCCCTGTATCCATCTACCTGTCCCTGTATCTATCTACCGCCCTGTCCCTGTATCCATCTACCTGTCCCTGTATCCATCTACCGCCCTGTCCCTGTATCCATCTATCGCCCTGTCCCTGTATCCATCTACCGCCCTGTCCCTGTCTCCATCTATCGCCCTGTCCCTGTCTCCATCTATCGCCCTGTCCCTGTCTCCATCTATCGCCCTGTATCCATCTATCGCCCTGTCCCTGTATCCATCTACCGCCCTGTCCCTGTCTCCATCTATCGCCCTGTCCCTGTCTCCATCTATCGCCCTGTCCCTGTCTCCATCTATCGCCCTGTCCCTGTCTCCATCTATCGCCCTGTCCCTGTATCCATCTAACGCCCTGTCCCTGTCTCCATCTATCGCCCTGTCCCTGTCTCCATCTATCGCCCTGTCCCTGTCTCCATCTATCGCCCTGTCCCTGTATCCATCTATCGCCCTGTCCCTGTCTCCATCTATCGCCCTGTCCCTGTCTCCATCTATCGCCCTGTCCCTGTATCCATCTACCGCCCTGTCCCTGTCTCCATCTATCGCCCTGTCCCTGTCTCCATCTACCTGTCCCTGTCCCTGTATCCATCTACCGCCCTGTCCCTGTCTCCATCTATCGCCCTGTCCCTGTCTCCATCTATCACCCTGTCCCTGTATCCATCTACCTGTCCCTGTCCCTGTATCCATCTATCGCCCTGTCCCTGTCTCCATCTATCGCCCTGTCCCTGTATCCATCTACCTGTCCCTGTCCCTGTCCCTGTCCCTGTATCCATCTATCGCCCTGTCCCTGTCTCCATCTATCGCCCTGTCCCTGTCTCCATCTATCGCCCTGTTCCTGTCTCCATCTATCGCCCTGTCCCTGTCTCCATCTATCGCCCTGTCCCTGTCTCCATCTATCGCCCTGTCCCTGTCTCCATCTATCGCCCTGTCCCTGTCTCCATCTATCGCCCTGTCCCTGTCTCCATCTACCGCCCTGTCCCTGTCTCCATCTATCGCCCTGTCCCTGTCTCCATCTATCGCCCTGTCCCTGTCTCCATCTATCGCCCTGTCCCTGTCTCCATCTATCCCTGTCCCTGTATCCATCTATCGCCCTGTCCCTGTATCCATCTACCGCCCTGTCCCTGTATCCATCTACCGCCCTGTCCCTGTCTCCATCTATCGCCCTGTCCCTGTCTCCATCTATCGCCCTGTCCCTGTCTCCATCTATCGCCCTGTCCCTGTATCCATCTACCGCCCTGTCCCTGTCTCCATCTATCGCCCTGTCCCTGTCTCCATCTATCGCCCTGTCCCTGTCTCCATCTATCGCCCTGTCCCTGTCTCCATCTATCGCCCTGTCCCTGTATCCATCTATCGCCCTGTCCCTGTCTCCATCTATCGCCCTGTCCCTGTCTCCATCTATCGCCCTGTCCCTGTCTCCATCTATCGCCCTGTCCCTGTCTCCATCTATCGCCCTGTCCCTGTATCCATCTACCGCCCTGTCCCTGTCTCCATCTATCGCCCTGTCCCTGTCTCCATCTATCGCCCTGTCCCTGTCTCCATCTATCGCCCTGTCCCTGTCTCCATCTATCGCCCTGTCCCTGTATCCATCTATCGCCCTGTCCCTGTCTCCATCTATCGCCCTGTCCCTGTCTCCATCTATCGCCCTGTCCCTGTATCCATCTACCGCCCTGTCCCTGTCTCCATCTATCGCCCTGTCCCTGTCTCCATCTACCTGTCCCTGTCCCTGTATCCATCTACCGCCCTGTCCCTGTCTCCATCTATCGCCCTGTCCCTGTCTCCATCTATCGCCCTGTCCCTGTATCCATCTACCTGTCCCTGTCCCTGTATCCATCTATCGCCCTGTCCCTGTCTCCATCTATCGCCCTGTCCCTGTATCCATCTACCTGTCCCTGTCCCTGTATCCATCTATCGCCCTGTCCCTGTCTCCATCTATCGCCCTGTCCCTGTCTCCATCTATCGCCCTGTTCCTGTCTCCATCTATCGCCCTGTCCCTGTCTCCATCTATCGCCCTGTCCCTGTCTCCATCTATCGCCCTGTCCCTGTCTCCATCTATCGCCCTGTCCCTGTCTCCATCTATCGCCCTGTCCCTGTCCCTGTCTCCATCTATCGCCCTGTCCCTGTCCCTGTCTCCATCTATCGCCCTGTCCCTGTCTCCATCTATCGCCCTGTCCCTGTCCCTGTATCCATCTATCGCCCTGTCCCTGTCTGTATCCATCTATCGCCCTGTCCCTGTCTCCCTATCCCTGTCTCCATCTATCGCCCTGTCCCTGTCTCCATCTATCGCCCTGTCCCTGTCTCCATCTATCGCCCTGTCCCTGTCTCCATCTATCGCCCTGTCCCTGTCTCCATCTATCGCCCTGTCCCTGTCTCCATCTATCGCCCTGTCCCTGTCCCTGTATCCATCTATCGCCCTGTCCCTGTCTCCATCTATCGCCCTGTCCCTGTCTCCATCTATCGCCCTGTCCCTGTCTCCATCTATCGCCCTGTCCCTGTCTCCATCTATCGCCCTGTCCCTGTATCCATCTATCGCCCTGTCCCTGTATCCATCTATCGCCCTGTCCCTGTCTCCATCTATCGCCCTGTCCCTGTATCCATCTATCGCCCTGTCCCTGTCTCCATCTATCGCCCTGTCCCTGTATCCATCTATCGCCCTGTCCCTGTCTCCATCTATCGCCCTGTCCCTGTATCCATCTACCTGTCCCTGTCCCTGTATCCATCTATCGCCCTGTCCCTGTATCCATCTACCTGTCCCTGTCCCTGTCTCCATCTATCGCCCTGTCCCTGTCTCCATCTATCGCCCTGTCCCTGTCTCCATCTATCTCCCTGTCTCTGTCTCCATCTATCGCCCTGTCCCTGTCCCTGTATCCATCTATCGCCCTGTCCCTGTCCCTGTATCCATCTATCGCCCTGTCCCTGTCTCCATCTATCGCCCTGTCCCTGTCTCCATCTATCGCCCTGTCCCTGTCTCCATCTATCGCCCTGTCCCTGTCTCCATCTATCGCCCTGTCCCTGTCTCCATCTATCGCCCTGTCCCTGTATCCATCTATCGCCCTGTCCCTGTATCCATCTATCGCCCTGTCCCTGTCTCCATCTATCGCCCTGTCCCTGTCTCCATCTATCGCCCTGTCCCTGTATCCATCTACCTGTCCCTGTCCCTGTATCCATCTATCGCCCTGTCCCTGTATCCATCTACCTGTCCCTGTCCCTGTCCCTGTCTCCATCTATCGCCCTGTCCCTGTCTCCATCTATCGCCCTGTCCCTGTCTCCATCTATCGCCCTGTCCCTGTCTCCATCTATCGCCCTGTCCCTGTCTCCATCTATCGCCCTGTCCCTGTCTCCATCTATCGCCCTGTCCCTGTCTCCATCTATCGCCCTGTCCCTGTCTCCATCTATCGCCCTGTCCCTGTCTCCATCTATCGCCCTGTCCCTGTCTCCATCTATCGCCCTGTCCCTGTCCCTGTATCCATCTATCGCCCTGTCCCTGTCCCTGTATCCATCTATCGCCCTGTCCCTGTCTCCACCTATCGCCCTGTCCCTGTCTCCATCTATCGCCCTGTCCCTGTCTCCATCTATCGCCCTGTCCCTGTCTCCATCTATCGCCCTGTCCCTGTCTCCATCTATCGCCCTGTCCCTGTCTCCATCTATCGCCCTGTCCCTGTCTCCATCTATCGCCCTGTCCCTGTCTCCATCTATCGCCCTGTCCCTGTATCCATCTATCGCCCTGTCCCTGTATCCATCTATCGCCCTGTCCCTGTATCCATCTATCGCCCTGTCCCTGTCTCCATCTATCGCCCTGTCCCTGTCTCCATCTATCGCCCTGTCCCTGTCTCCATCTATCGCCCTGTCCCTGTCTCCATCTATCGCCCTGTCCCTGTCTCCATCTATCGCCCTGTCCCTGTCTCCATCTATCGCCCTGTCCCTGTCTCCATCTATCGCCCTGTCCCTGTCTCCATCTATCGCCCTGTCCCTGTCTCCATCTATCGCCCTGTTCCTGTCTCCATCTATCGCCCTGTCCCTGTATCCATCTATCGCCCTGTCCCTGTCCCTGTCCCTGTCTCCATCTATCGCCCTGTCCCTGTATCCATCTATCGCCCTGTCCCTGTCTCCATCTATCGCCCTGTCCCTGTGCCCCCTGTCCCTGTCTCCATCTATCGCCCTGTCCCTGTATCCATCTACCTGTCCCTGTCCCTGTCTCAATCTATCGCCCTGTCCCTGTCTCCATCTATCGCCCTGTCCCTGTCCCTGTCTCCATCTATCGCCCTGTCCCTGTCCCTGTCTCCATCTATCGCCCTGTCCCTGTCTCCATCTACCTGTCCCTGTCCCTGTATCCATCTATCGCCCTGTCCCTGTCCCTGTCTCCATCTATCGCCCTGTCCCTGTCTCCATCTATCGCCCTGTCCCTGTCTCCATCTCCATCTGTCCCTGTCCCTGTCTCCATCTGTCCCTGTCCCATCCATCTACCTGTCCCTGTCCCTGTCTCCATCTATCGCCCTGTCCCTGTCTCCATCTATCGCCCTGTCCCTGTCCCTGTATCCATCTATCGCCCTGTCCCTGTCCCTGTCTCCATCTATCGCCCTGTCCCTGTCTCCATCTATCGCCCTGTCCCTGTCTCCATCTATCGCCCTGTCCCTGTCCCTGTCTCCATCTATCGCCCTGTCCCTGTATCCATCTACCTGTCCCTGTCCCTGTCTCAATCTATCGCCCTGTCCCTGTCTCAATCTATCGCCCTGTCCCTGTCCCTGTCTCCATCTATCGCCCTGTCCCTGTCCCTGTCTCCATCTATCGCCCTGTCCCTGTCCCTGTCTCCATCTATCGCCCTGTCCCTGTCTCCATCTATCGCCCTGTCCCTGTCTCCATCTATCGCCCTGTCCCTGTCCCTGTATCCATCTATCGCCCTGTCCCTGTCTCCATCTATCGCCCTGTCCCTGTCTCCATCTACCTGTCCCTGTCTCCATCTATCGCCCTGTCCACTCCCCACTCAGCAGCAGCCACAGCGGTAGGGAGTGTTTACCTGGCACACAGAAGACTCCTGACAGTGACCATGCCTCTCAGGATCCCAAGTCTGAGAACTCCTCCAATCAAAGCTCACCAGAAGTGCTCATTACAAAGAACATGTGAGTAGATTACATTTTAACACAGCTATACAATGCATTCAGAAAGTATTCAGACCCACATTTTGTTACGTTACAGACTTATTCTAAAATGGATAAAATAAAATCCTCATCAATCTACACACAATACCACACAATGACAAAGCGAAAACAGGTTTTTCGACATTTTTGAAAAATGTATTCAAAATAAAAAACAGACATACCTTATTTAAATAAGTATTCAGACCCTTTGCTTTGAGACTCAAAATTGAGCTCAGGTGCATCCTCTTTCCACTGATCATCCTTGAGATGTTTCTACAACTTGATTGGAGTCCACCTGCGGTAAATTAAATTGATTGGACATGATTTGAAAAGGCACACACCTGTCTATATAAGGTCCCACAGTTGACAGTGCATGTCAGAGCGAAAACCAAGCAATTGTCTGTAGAGCTCCGAGACAGGATTGTGTCGAGACACAAGTCTGGGGAAGTATACCAAAAATGTCTGCAGCGTTGAAGGTCTGCAGGAACACAGTTGCCTCCATCATTCTTAAATTGAAAAAGTTTAGAACCACCAAGACTCTTCCTAGAGCTGGCCGCCTGGCCAAACTGAGCAATCGGGGGAGAAAGGCCTTTGTCAGGGAGGTGACCAAGAACCCCATGGTCACACCGACAGAGCTCTGGAGTTGCTCTGGGGAGATGGGAGAACCTTCCAGAATGACAATCATCTTTACAGCACTCCACCAATCAGGCCTCTATGGTAGAGTGGCCAGACGGAAGCCACTCCTCAGTAAAAGGCACATGACAGCCCGCTTGGAGTTTGCCAAAATGCACTTAGGACTCTCAGACCATGAGAAACAAGATGTTCTGGTCTGATGAAACCAACATTGAATTCTTTGGCCTGAATGCCAAGCATCACGTCTGGAGGAAACCTGGCACTGTCCCTACTGTGAAGCATGGTGGTGGCAGCATCATGCCGTGAGGGTGTTTTTCTGTGGCAAGGACTGGAAGAATTGTCAGGATTGAGGGAAAAATCAAATCAAATTGTATTAGCCACATGCGCCGAATACAGCAGGTGTAGTAGACCTTACAGTGAAATGCTTACTTACGAGCCCCTAACCAACAATGCAGTTTAAAAATGATATATAAGTACGAATAATGCATGGATGATAACAGCAGAGAGTAGCAGAGGTTTAAAAGGGGGGGGGGCAATGCAAATAGTCTGAATAGCCATTTGATTGGATGTTCAGGAGGCTTATGACTTGGGGGTAGAAGCTGTTTAGAAGCCTCTTGGACCTAGACTTGGTGCTCCAATACTGCTTGCGGTGCGGTAGCAGAGAGAACAGTCTATGACTAGGGTGGCTGGAGTCTTTGACCATTTTTAGGGCCTTCCTCTGACACCGCCTGGTATAGAGGTTCTGGATGGCATGAAGTTTTGCACCAGTGATTTACTGGGCCATACGAACTACCCTCTGTAGTGCCTTGCGATCGGAGGCAGAGCAGTTGCCATACCAGGCAGTGATGCAACCAGTGGTGCAGCTGTAGAACCCTTTGAGGATCTGAGGACCCATGCCAAATCTTTACAGTCTCCTGAAGGGGAATAGGTTTTGTCGTGCCCTCTTCACAACTGTCTTGGTGTGCTTGGACCATTTAGTTTGTTGGTGATGTGGACAGCAAGGAACTTGAAGCTCTCAAACTGCTCCACTACAGCCCCGACGATGAGAATGGGAGCATGCTCGGTCCTCTTTTTCTTATAGTCCACAATCATCTCCTTTGTATTGATCACGTTGAGGGAGAGGTTGTTGTCCTGGTACCTCACAGCCAGGTCTCTGGCCTCCTCCCTATAGACTGTCTCGTCATTGTTGGTGATCAGGCCTACCACTGTTGTGTCATTGGAAAACTTCATGATAGTGTTGGTGTAGTGCCTGGCCATGCAGTCATGAGAGAACAGGGAGTACAGGAGGGGATTGAGCACACACCCCTGAGTGGCCCCTGTGTTGAGGATCAGCGTGGCAGATGTGTTGTTACCTACCCTTACCACCTGGGGGCGGCCCATCAGGAAGTCCAGGATCCAGTTGCAGAGAGAGGTGTTTAGTCCCAGGGTCCTTAGCTTATTGATGAGCTTTGAGGGCACAATGGTGTTGAATGCTGCGCTGTAGTCAATGAATAGCATTCTCACACAGGTGTTCCTTTTGTCCAGGTGGGAAAGGGCAGTGAGGAGTGCAATAGAGATTGCATCATCTATGGATCTGTTAAGGCGATACGCAAATTGGAGTGAATCTAGGGTTTCTGGGATAATGGTGTTAATGTGAGCCATGACCAGCATTTCAAAGCACTCCATGGCTACAGACGTGAGTGCTACAGGTCGGTAGCTGTCATTTAGGCAGGATACCTTAGTGTTCTTGGGCACAGGGACTATGGTGGTCTAGTTAAAACATGTTGGTATTACAGACTTGGACAGGGAGAGGTTGAAAATGTCAGTGAAGACACTTGCCAGTTGGTCAGCGCAAGCTCGCGGTATACGTCCTTGTAATCCATCTGGCCCTGTGGCCTTATGAATGTTGACCTGTTTAAAGGTCTTACTCACATCAGCTGCGGAGAGCGTGAACACACATTCTTCTAGAACAGCTGGTGCTCTCATGCATGTTTCAGGGTTATTTGCCTCGAAGTGAGTATAGAAGTAGTTTAGCACGTCTGGTAGGCTCGTGTCACTGGACAGCTCTCAGCTGTGCTTCCCTTTGTAGTCTGTAATGGTTTGCAAGCCCTGCCACATCCGATGAGCATCAGAGCCAGTAGTACAATTTGATCTTAGTCCTGTATTGATGCTTTGCCTGTTTGATGGTTCGTCAGAGGGCATATGGGGATTTCTTATAAGCTTCTTGGTTAGAGTCCCGCTCCTTGAATTCAGCAGCTTTAGCCTTTAGCTCAGTGTGGATGTTGTCTGTAATCCATGGCTTCTGGTTGGGGTATGTACATACGGCCACTGTGGGGATGACGTCATCAATGCACTTATTGATGAAGCCAGTGACTGATGTGGTGTACTCCTCAATGATACAGGACTGTTTTCCTAGCACAGACTGGAATCCCAGGACATATTCCAGTCTATGCTCGCAAAACAGTACGCTATCTTAGCATCTGCTTCATCTGACAACTTTTTTATTCATCGTGTCACTGGTGCTTCCTGCTTTAATTTTGGCTTGAGTGCGGTCTGTGGTGGTATATAGACAGCTACGAAAAATACAGATGAAAACTCTCTAGGTAGATAATGTTGTCTACAGCTTATCATGAGATACTCTACCTCAGGTGAGCAAAACCTTGAGACTTTCTTAGATATCGTGCATCAGCTGTTATTTACAAAGTACATGGTCCACCGCCCCTTGTCTTACCAAACGTTGCTGTTCTATCCTGCCGATACAGCGTATAACCAGCCAGCTGTATGTTGATAATGTTGATTTAAAGAACATAGCAATGTACAGACCATGAGATCCTCGATGAAAACCTACACCAGAGCACTGTGGAATTTCTGGGGGGGAAAAGTCAAGGGGTCTGAATACTTTCCGAATGCACTGTATAGGCCAATATTATCATTCACATTCAAATGTAAGCATCATATCAACATGAGTAGTGCACTATCAAGTTTAACATCACTAGGACAATGTGATTTAGGTACCCCCCCCCCAAATATCCTACAATATGTACGTCTTCTACTCCAGACAGTGTATGTGTGACAGTGCCTGGTTCTATTGGTGGACTATTAATGCAGGCATGGTCCTGTCACATTGTGGATGGCTGACTGACTCAGGATGTAGTTTTGCTCTTTGTAACAACAGGGCTCAGTCTATCCCTGAGGGTCACGACCTTTCCCGCTCCTCCTCCAATGACAGCAGCTTCGCCAGTGTGGTGGAGGAGAACGAGACCGAGGCCACGGACGACTATGACACTGGCATGGTGAGTGTGTGTGTGTGCTTGTGTGTGTAGGTGCATGCCCGCGTTGTGTGTGTATGTGTGTGTGTGTGCATGTTTTGCCCATGCTTCTAACTTTTTTTGTGTGTTCCCCAGGAGAGCCTGTCATCATCGGGGACGCCACACAAGCAGGACTCGTTAACCTACAGCACATGGCTAGAGGACAGTATGAGCAGCACAAGCACCACCAGCCGAGGCAGCTCGCCAGGTGAGAAGGGGAGCCTGGGGGCCTAGGAGGCTAGGAGGCTAGGGAGCTAAGGGGAGAATGTAGACGTACACAATAGAGGGCATAAGGTACATATGAGTCTCGAAGTCAGTTACTGTTGCTTGCCAGGTTGTTATTGTAAAAGGGGGTTGGTTAAATAAAGGTCATACCAAAATAAATACAACATTTGGCAGTTTGATGATGTAGATATGTATGATTTATAGGGGTATTGAGTCCGAGAAGGCCATATACTGTACATTTCTCCCAGTACAACCTGGTCCAGGATCATAACTGTTGAGGTCATGTGTTTCATTATCCAGGTCCTGGTCAACTTGATGGGGGTAAAGGGTCAGAGATCCGCATTAAACTGGACCGGCCAAAAGATAGTCGGTCCTCATCGGTGAGACATCATCCATACTGGGTCTAGGCCTCAAAGGGCTAGGGGTCGACAGCTGTTCCTCTGTCTAATACAATAGTTCAGATTGTACAGTTTGAAATGCCTTGCTCACTGTAAATAGATGTGTGCTCTCTGCCTTTGCATGAATTCTTATTTTATTCTATTAAGTGAACATTGGCATTGTAACTTCAGATGTTGTACTTCTGTTACTGCGGCTGCTGTTGTATTCTCATTACTGTGGTCATGTGATAACTGTTGTGGTTGTTGTGTAATTCCTTGTTGCTCTCTATACATCTCTGTCTGTGTACCCTTCCTGTCCAGAACTGTTAGCCTGGTTATTTCCTGGGTGTCCAGCTGTAGGTTGCCTGTCTCTCTCTGAATGGGGTTCTATCATAGATGAATGATAGAAAGCGGTGGACTCCATTATACAGTATATACTGTAACTACTGTACATGCATTTCCTCATGAGTGTTTTAGAACTCCTCAAAAGAACACACACATCCTGCCCTGCTTATCCACTTATATACTGTAGCCTCATTTACATCTCATTTTGTCATGTCAACTTTAAGTAAGAGTCTTGTCTTGTGTCTCCTGTCCCTAAAGCATACCCATAAGACACAATCCTTCTGGGAGGTGAGACGAGCACAGGCTTTCACCGTAACCAAGGATGACGATGAGGATGAGGTGGACCCTGGATAGTCTGCTAGTCAGTGAGGCCAGACCACCCCTTCCCAGAAGCCCCGGCGGTGGTGTTGGTGGTGTCGTACCAGGAGAGGAAGTCAAACACAGAGGGGCCAACTTTTGCACAGTGTCGTTTCGTTCTGCTCACTCCCTCGCCTCTGTCTGTACACACATCTTCTGCCTGGTTTTGTGTAAATAGGTGTATTTGTCTCAGTGAACAAATGGTACCTTTGGTTCAGTTTTGTTGACGCCTACTGTATGTAGACACGTGGATCACATGGTAGCTATAGCGACATTGAACTCTGCCAGAGACTTTGGGAGGGGCATGTTGGTATAGTCATATGGATTGTACAATATAGTGACAGTAGCACTGCCTGAAAAAAATCTATTAATTTAACCTATTTCATTCCAAATACCAAATATCCAACAACAAATATATGTGCATTTTTAATTGTAGGTTATGTTGAATACAGTTGAATGTGGTAGTGATTTTACAGGTGAAGTCATTGTAATTTGTCTATTAGCCATAGCTTTAACTGTACAGCCAAAAACAGTTGCTTTGACAGTGAATATTTTCTTCTCAATATACAATAGCTGGGATATTGTCATCACAATATACAATGTACTTCAAGCCTCGCCTGCTCATACTGTAAATGAAATTGATGATAGATATGTAACCAGAAAGAATGGACATAGCCTTAAACTTTTCAAACACAGTTTTTCTATTCCTTCATAATTAATTTATACCGTTATCACAACATGGCCAGAAGCAGCCAGTAATTAATTGGACAATGCGTGGTTTCAGATTACATGGATATGGGGAAGTTCGGTTTTATGTTCCACACTGTTTTTGCACACAGGATGCTCATTGCTAACTGGTACCTATTTATTATTGTGAACCACCGTACATTTTTTGATCATTGTAAGCTAACAGGCAATGTCAGCTTTGTTCTTTCTGTCCTCAGAAACAGCTCTCTGTTATGATGCGTATCAAGCAGGTTACTGAGGTCGGGTATGTAGAAATGTGTTGATGACTACAAGGGTAATTCATAACTGTATTGGATAATCTACTGTATTAGTCCATCTAATCCACGTGTCTGCCGATCTACAGTACTCCACATAACAAATCCTGTAGCTTAAGTGTTGCCATCAGTACTGTCGAAGAAAAACATGTTTGTATGTATTTATTTGGTTTAATTTGGGGATGAGATGGGGCACCACTCTATGCCTATTATTATACAGTATATTTCACTGTTTTATCAAAAAGTCTTAAGCTGTTGATAGATTGATAATGTACAGAGATGAATACTTCAGTTTGTGCCTGTTATATAGAGTATAGTCCTACCCACCATGGAACCTCAGATGACACTACATGCCAGATCTACTGTAGCCAGACAAGTGGAAATCCTGATTGTGTCATACAGTAAGTTATACATAATAAATACAACCCTGTTTATTCTATTGAGTACTGCCAAATGTTCACATTGTGTGCCATCTTTTTATTACTGGTGCTGTTAGCTTTCAAGTACAATTTGAAAATAAGTTTGAAAATAAACAAAAACTAGCCCACACTGTCTGCTCAATAAAAGGTCAAAAGCGAACTATAAAGTAACTTGTGGTTGCCTTATGTGTGAGGAATGGCAACATAGAACAAAAAGGGTTGAATGTAGAACAGGCATTGATTGAACAGATACTGTTCAATCACTGCCTATCTATCTAACTAAAATTGCCTTGATAGCATTTATATTCAATTGCCTTTTGGATATTATTTCATTCTTATGTCTATAGTTTGTGAATAATGCTACTGTACACATTCACCTCTTGCCCTAGATCCCTGTTTAGAGATGACTTAAAGAAAGATGCAGTTGATCATATGGTATTTCCTCCCAACGTTTATCCTAACTACAACAGGGTTCCACAAGCCATCATAACACTTGTGACAGTTAAACAATTAAACGTGTGTAGCCTACTGTATACCTCTTTATCGTTTTTTTTACTGAATGAAACCATTGAAGGAATGTCCCATAAATACGTTATTAGATGTGGATAACACCACCAGTCTCGAAAAGTAGAACCCCCTAGAAGTGGAGGCGCCTCTACTCCTCTCCTCTTACATGCTATAACTGTGCCACATGGACCAGAGCAGCATAATAATGAATGTTCATTCAAATCGCCACAGGTTTTTTTTCTTCTTCAGCTGTTCAGAAAGATAGGCTACATCATCATGGTTCAGAAGAGGGTGAGTAAAGATAGAAACGTAAAGAGAGGTGGAGTGTGAGCAGTAGTTACGTAGTGTGCGTAAAATAACACTTGCGCAGAACGTGATCCGGATTCTTAGCTTTGAGCAAAAGGTTTCCGTAGCGGCCGTGCGTGAGCGAAAACTCTGTATTCGTAGCCATGGCCTAATAATTATTGAGTCAGTAACTTATCATCATCAAGGGGGCTAGAAATGGTATTAATGTGTGAAAATGACTGCGACAGGTGCATTATGTATTGCTGAGTTTAGAATTTTCTAGAGAAAATTGTATTATTTTTTACCTCGCTACAGTACCGTTTTTTTTGTTATAAAGATTCATGGCTTTTGGGGGAAGCAAAGTTTGATGTAGCGAGCGTGTGCATCATGCTTTCTGTTGCCTGTACAGAAAAGCCACACACATTTACATAGGAAAACTAAACGAAATGTCCCTTCCCACTGGGCACCAACATTGTTTCAATGTAATTTGTAAACGTATCGTGACATGAATCGATCAAATTTCAACCCCAGGATTATGTCATCATGGTAACCAATTTTCTGCATAAACAAACCTTATATAAAATATGTTGAATTTGTACCTTTGAAAAAATGTCAGTAGGCTGGGCAGCACCTCCTACAGGAGAATTGATCTATCTACAGCTACACCTTTGGTCTCTCAACCTTGGTTGGAACTAATCCCCTGCTTGGCTTTAGATATTTACCACTGACTACTACCAATGTACTATGGTGAGAACAACTATTGAGCGGTCTCTACTTAAAATTGTTATAGATTGACTGTGATCTTAAAGTAATTTCAAGGTATGTGTTTAAGAGAGCAAATCAAATAGTACCATACTTTATGAATCAACTGTATATCATCATTAATACTTTTTACGTCTATATAGCTTATGAGATGTCATTAACAGCTATTGTTTCAATTCAACCAAGGATTCACCTAAAAATATACAATACATATAGGACTAGGGTTTTAAGCTTTGGTTGATTTCAAATTGAATCAAGTTAATAATTAATGTTGGATTCACATCTAAACCAAAAATATAAGTTAAAGAATAGGACTAAATCAAATAAAACGTTATTTAAAGTGTGATTTGATTTAGTCATTCTTGAACTAACGTGTTTGGTTGTTGATGGAGACAACATATCAATGATTAATTTGTAGACAAACTGGAAGTAATGCCAGGCTAAGTCAGTGGCACAGATGGAACTATCCAAGCAGAAGATGCATCTCCTTCAAATGTTGATGTTTGATTGTGTTGGCAACCAAACACAATTCAATATCACTTTTGCAATAGAGTAAATAGTTATGTTTTTTTTATGCCAATTTGTACACTGAGTGTACAACACATCAGGAACTTTTCTAATATTGAGCTGCACCCCCTTTTCCCTTCAGAACAGCCTCAATTCGTCGGGGAATGGACTCTACAAGGTGTTGAAAGCGTTCCACAGGGATGCTGGCCCATGTTGACTTCAATGCTTATCACAGTTGTGTCAAGTTGGCTGGATGTCCTTTGGGTGGTGGAACATTCTTGATACACATGGGAAACTGCTGAGTGTGAAAACCCCACAAGCGTTGGTTGCAGTTCTTGACACAAACTGGTGCGCCTTGCAGCTACTACCATACCCTGTTCAAAGGCACCTAAATATTTTGTCTTGCCCATTCATGTCTCAAGGCTTAAAAATGATTCTTTATCCTGTCTCCTCCCCTTCATCTACACTGATTGAAGTAGATTGAACAAGTGACATCAATAAGGGATCATAGCTTTCACCTGGATTCATTTGGTCCATCTTTGTCATGTGTCGATAATGTTTTGTACGCTCAGTGGAAGTCTCCCTATGCAAATCTAAGTCTAATACATTCAAAGTGCGATTTCAACAGATTTATACTTTTATTGCGTCAAACAAACTAACTAATTATTGTCTTTCGTAGAATGTATATAGCAACATTCCGACCTTGTTTAGCATTATCTAGTCCAAATATGTCATGATTCCACTATTGGTATCCGGTTTATGGACTTCTAATGGGGGACTTTTATTTTAAAGGTGAACTGTAAATGTCATTACTGTGACACATCTTATTGTGGCTATCTTCCACGCCACCTATGGATGTTTGTTTTTAAAATCTTAAATGTGTTTTTAAACCTGACCCTAACCTTAAATTGAGACCAAAAAGCACATTTTTGTTTTTATGATGTATAGCCAATTTTGACTTGTGTTGGTGGTAGCTAGCTAGTGGAAACCAAGTGGCTCGGGGCTGGAGTCACATTAAAAATTAAAATCTATGCTAATGTTAGCTACACTTGTAGCTATTGCCAAGTAAGTAATTGGGAATCAATTAGTTTAATTATCGATTCAATCATGTGTCGTTAGTAAACGTCATACTGGAAATACTGTTTGGGGACTATTTCATCATAATCTGAGTGTTCAGAGTAGCGTAAACTAGCTAGCTAGCAAAGCAGCTACCATTCAAGGAAATCAACAGGATCTCTGTGGTAGCTGTCAGCTAAGCTAATGTTAGATAGCAGCTGGCTAGTTACCAGGTAACTGCCTGAAGTGTAAACTATGGGCCAGCAATACAGTTAGTTATAGGGAAATTTCACAATTTCTCTTCTTCATATTTATATTCATAATCTCCAGCACATCCTTAGCATCAACATATGTGAAAATTGTAGTAAAAAAGATAGATACAGTGGGGCAAAAAAGTATTTAGTCAGCCACCAATTGTGCAAGTTCTCCCACTTAAAAATATGAGAGAGGCCTGTAATTTTCATCATAGGTACACTTCAACTATGACAGACAAAATGAGAAAAAAAATCCAGAAAATCACATTGTAGGATTTTAATGAATTTATTTGCAAATTATGGTGGAAAATAAGTATTTGGTCATCTAGAAACAAGCAATATTTCTGGCTCTCACAGATCTGTAACTTCTTCTTTAAGAGGCTCCTCTGTCCTCCACTCGTTACCTGTATTAATGGCACCTGTTTGAACTTGTTATCTTTTTAAGTGGGAGAACTTGCACAATTGGTGGCTGACTAAATACTTTTTGCCCCATTGTAAGTGTTTTCAATGACATCATCAATCAATTAGTAGGCAATGCCTACTCATAATTGTTTACAATTACACAATGCACACCAATGATGTCATTGGAAACACTTATTTCCTCTATCATTTTTACTACAAAACATAGAAATGTGCAATTTTCACATACATTGATGTTGTGGTGGTGCTGGACATGATGAAAATTAAGTTGAAAATGTGTGAAATTTCCCTTTAATATTGCAGGTTTTACATCTGACATGACTGTTGTTATCTAACATTTTTCCTTAGGGTACTGCATGCACTGGATAAACATATTCACTTATTCATTCCTGATGACTTCACTTGAATAGTCATAGATATGTTTATCTCAAGGGTGGCCCCTCACCTAAGTCTGTTTTGCAGAGGTACTGGTACGTGTTGTAAGACATGTCAGATCTATAGCTAACCTAAAGTGTGGCACTATCACTTGAAAACAGTAAATTAATACAATTCTGTTTATTCTCCTTCAATGCTCAGGTGCACTTCAGACTCCAGGACAGTCATTGAGTGAATCTTTACTTCCTGTCTTTCCTACTCGTTGCTCTTATCTAAATGTAAAACCAGCAGCAGACAACACACAGCCTCCCCAACACTGGAGCCAGAGCTGGAAGAGTTCCTCATCCCTCGTAATCCATCAGTGTCCCCACATAAGAGCAGACTCTAGCTGCACTACTCCCTCCCCTTCTAGTGTCTCCTCTGCCTTGGAGGACACCACGGTACTGCCCCCGTTAATTAAGAGGCCCTCTCCTGGAGGAGGGTGAAGGCTCAGTAACTAAGTAGCTCAGAATCTCCGCTGTAAGAACGTGCTGGAGATCCGGCGGTGGAAGATGAACAGGCACAAGTACAAGAAGCTGCTGAAACGCACCAAGTTCCCGAGGAGGAGAGTGTTGGATGGCAGGAGGAAAAAGAAGCAGGTCAGTGTTTTGGCTGGAGATGGGAGGAGGAAAAAGAAGCAGGTCAGTGTTTTGGTGGTCCTTCTGTAGCTCATTTGGTAGAGCATGGCGCTTGTAACGCCAGGGTAGTGGGTTCGATCCCCGGGACCACCCATACGTAGAATGTATGCACACATGACTCTAAGTCGCTTTGGATAAAAGCGTCTGCTAAATGGCATATATATATATATATTTTGGCTGAAGATGGGAGGAAGAATGTTGTGCTCTTAGTTGTTATTGTTATGAGTATGAACTCTTAACTGCACAGCTAAGTTTACCTCAGTAATAATGTTCCCAACGCATTCAACATATTATGAACCGACCTGTTTACTGTATTATTGTAGCCATTATGAGATATCTAACAGTGACTGTGTCCTTGTATCCAGAAACACTTTGAGAAGGATCTTCAGAGGATCTGGATGTGAGCTGGACTGAAGAAATCCCCAGAAGGATGGAATACACAGAGGATCTTCGACAAACAATCCAAAGTCTCAGAGAGATTGAAGAGTACAGACTGAACGTCTGTACTCTTCTGGCACACTGCTGACTGACAGGAATCACATGCTTCTCATCAGCCTGCTCTCCTCTCTGCTACTTGAAATAAGACATTAGTGATGTGGACATTTTCCAGTTGTGTTCTGCCCTCTCCTGTTAAGTCTGATGGTTGTTGCAAGTAGGTGAGAAAAAAAAAAAAAAACAATACCATTTTTTCACATCCTGATTATTCACTCTACTTATCTTATTGAATATATCATACCAGTATGTTCATACCTTCTTAGAATAGGCTGTTATTTAATACCTTCTCCTATGCAGTTTCCTAAGTTAAACAGTGGGTGGCAGTATTGTACAACCTTTGTTTCACCTGAACATTGTGAACTTGGCAGTCTCAAAGATGTTCAGCTGAAATAGTCTATTGTTGTTCAGTCAGTGACAAAGTTATAAAACTATTCTGGTAAGCTGTGATATTAGGTCAGGAGAAGTGATCACTTTCAAAGATGTTCTCACTCAGTAGTAGTGCCAGGAAGGTGTAGGGTTTCACAGGCAAGCGAAGGAGGGACATACACAGCTGGTTTACACTCTGGAGACTTCTGCAGTTTTGTTGTTGCTGGTTGATGAACTTTCTTCAGGTGTTGCTGTCCTCTATCCATTGATGCGTAAAACACTGTGTTGTACCCGACCTACTTGTATCCCATTTCTTTGAGTAAGAGTTGTAGAAGAAAGACTGGAAGACATGTTGCGGTTGTTTCTAAGTAAGTTCCAACTATGTTTTTACTAAAACAAGAACAACGCTTTGAGAAGTAGGCTATGCAAACCATTTTAAAGAGTCAATGCCAGGGAAGATGGTAAAGCTTTAATAAATGTATTTCTAAGATGTTATACACAGTTAAGGGGGTGTTTCTTGTACTGTGGTTAGTCGAACATTCGTTCTCCATTGGTATTTTGTTTGTTCTGTTTGACAATTAAAAGTTTGTTGTACAATGTGAAAGAAGTAGCTATAGGTGATGATCTCCATCACCTTACTTTTATGGTGTAAAGCCAAAAACAATCATAATTACAATCTTGACCCCCTTGTTATTTCTTTATTTTTTGATCTACTTATGAAGTGTATGTGTATAATTTTGACTGATCAGTGATAGAGTAGTGTATAAAAATCAAATAGACTGAATTGAACAAATGTTCATTTATCCGGGACAGGCATTGTGCAAATGAGGTAAACACCCCCCAAAACATGTGCATCATGTCTGCCTCAGTTATCTGGTGGTGTGTGGGTGCTTTTCTTATGGGTTCATTATGATGTGTTTTGAGTTAACTGCGGTCAGAATAGGAGAGTCAGCACAATCCCTGCAGCCTGTCATTATATGTGTCAGTAATGAGTGTCTCACCATAAATGAGCTGAAGTTACTCCAGATACAGGGGAAGGGGATTACCACTCCGAAAAAAACATTTAGGGGACTTAGACTCCTAGCAAATAACAATGTCTTATATGAACTGTGAAAAAAATAATTTCTTCATGAATTCTTGCAAAAGAAAAGTATTAGTGTGATAACGTGTTCACAGCTGAATGATTTACCAATATCGTGGTGGTTGCAAAGATTCATAGGAGAGGAAACCATGTGCATGATTTCTTCCTGTGGCCTCATTAATTAATAAATTCATGTTAAAACTGAACATTGAATATAAAACACAATAGAGATTTACCTTAATATTTAAGTTATTGTGAAAGTTGCAGTCATTAAACATGGCAATCCAGTAGCATGTAGTTAAGTCTTTAAGTGTTCATTTGGCTGCCTGAGTCAGTCAGCTACTGCATCAGAGATCAAGGAGAAAATGATAGGGGTTTAGACAGTTTCTTCTCTGTCTACAGAATACGTTATACTCTTCAGTGCTGCTCACGCCACCATTTTCCAGTAGGCTCTCACATGCAAGTACAGTGGCATACTCAGTATTGCACTATTATGAGCTCATTGTACAAAACCCTCCGACTGCAGTCACTCAAACTCTGACACGTTTTCACTCAGTGACATGCATAGACATGTTGATCATATAGATGAGACATCTAGCCTCTTCTAGGTATCGTCTAGTTATATAAAACATCAGCATTAAACTGTCAGAAGTGGATGAGTGTTATGCAGGTGAATGAGGACCCAAAAGCGACTTAACGAAAACAGAGTCTTTATTCCAGAATTTGACAAAAGTGATACTCCTGGATATATCAAGGTGAAAACAAAACAGGAAAACTGAAATCCACTCGTCAGTAGAGAGGACTGACTGGAGACTCGACCATAGACTGCAGGTTGCTTCGGGAAGGCACCGGCCGTAGCAGACCTAGACACCTGCTCGCACGCAGCATCTGAAGAAGGTAAAACACGACAGGGCGAGACAAGGACACAGAACAGCGAACATCATACAAGGATCCGACAAGGACAGAAGCGGAAAACAGAGGGAGAAATAGGGGCTCTAATCAAAGGGCAAAATAGGGGACAGGTGTGAAAAGAGTAAATGAGGTAGTTAGGAGAATGAGGAACAGCTGGGAGCAGGAATGGAACGATAGAGAGAGAGAGCGAGAGAGGGAGAGAGGGAGGGGAAGAGAGGGATAGAAAGAGGGAAAGAACCTAATAAGACCAGCAGAGGGAAACGAATAGAAGGGAAGCACAGAGACAAGACATGATAACCAATGACAAAACATGACAATGAGAGTCATTTTAATCTAGAACGATCCTTTGAAATACATAATGGTATTTCAATGCCCATAGAGACAAGCACCTGGTCTCTATTGTCTCTCATAAACCCCACAACTACCCCTTCAAAACAGAATACTGTAGGCCTACTCAAAACCATTATGATCCATTTTATGGCGTTAATTTAAACAAAACATAAACCTGCCTGCTAAACCTATGTGACTTGACAAGAATAGCTAACATACACTGGTATTACAATAGACATCTATGACCTATGTAATAGGCAGCCAGCTGTAGTGCTGGGCTGTGGCAGCGGTCACTTTGTGTTATCTCCCAGGACCTTGGCCTTGAAAGAGGTTATCAGGGGAATGAATAAAGACTCTGTGTGCTGCCTGGGCTGTATACATCTCACTGCTGCTGCTGGCCCTTAGGTAAACAGCACATGTAATGGCAATTAGTGAAAATCTGGGTTAGTAAAAGATGACTTGCAACAGGGAATCCTTCAGTCCCAAGAGAGTAAAAACACAAATGTAGGGAAGTATATACAGTACCAGTCAAAAGTTTGGACACACCTACTCATTCAAGAGTTTTTCTTTATTTGTACTATTTTCCACATTGTAGAATAATAGTGAAGACAAAACTATGAATTAACACATATGGAATCATGTAGTAACCAAAAAAGTGTTAAACAAATGAAAATATATTTTATATTTTATATTCCTCAAAGTTTCCACACTTTGCCTAGATTCTTGATTACAGCTATGCACACTCTTGGCGTTCTTCTCAACCAGCTTCACCTGGAATGCTTTTCCAACGGTCTTGAAGGAGTTCCCACATATGCTGAGCACTTGTTGGCTGCTTTTCCTTCACTCTGCAGTCCAACTCATCCCAAACCATCTCAATTGAGTTGAGGTCAAGTGCTTGTGAAGGCCAGTCATTGTCCTGTTGAAAAACAAATTATATTCCCACTAAGTGCAAACCAGATGGGATGGTGTATTGCTGCAGAATGCTTTGATACATAGGGGATAATGGGGCAATTGGGCGACACCTGGAGGGGGACAGAAACAAGCACAAAGACATAAGAAACAGATCAGGGTGTGACTACTCCCCCCCCCTCTAGGGACACCAGAGGGGCAGGGGATCCCAGTACCCCTCCTCCGGGCCATAACCTTCCCAGTCAACCAGGTACTGGGATCCCCTGCCCCACGGCCGAACCTTCAGGAGGTGCCTCACCGTGTATGCCGGGTTAGCCGTCGATGAGACGGGAGAGAGGGATGGGCCTGGAAACAGCAAACAAAGGGCTGTGAGACTACCTAGTGAAGCTGGTTGAGAGAATGCCAAGAGTGAGCAAAGCTGTCATCAAGGCAAAGGGTGGCTACTTTGAAGAATCTCAAATATAAAATGTATTTTGATTTGTTTAACACTTTTTGGGTTACTACATGATTCCATGTGTGTTATTTCATAGTGTTGATGTCTTCACTATTACTCTACAATGTAGAAAGAAATAAAACTTGAATGAGTAGGTGTGTCCAAACTTTTGACTGGTACTGTACTTATTTCTCTAAATTCTAAATTCAGGCATATACAGTATTTTAATGAAAACAATTATGGTCTTTATTGTTCCTTTGGTGCTGGCACTCCCTGTTATTTAAATTCCTCCTCCCTGCTTCATTCTTACATATTCTTCTTGGTTTTCTGCTGGCCTATTTTTCTCTATCCCTCCACCCAGTTGTCTCAGTTACCCAGCTGTAATACCAGTCAGTCCTGACTACTGTATTAGCAGCATCATGACCAGAAGTCAGGGATCAGCTCAGGTCAAACCCTGCCAGACAGATAGTTGTTGTTCCTATGATGACTCAGTTGCATTTTCTATTATTTGTTTCAGTTTCTTCTGTCTTCTTCCTGCCCAGTGGTACGTCCTCATAAAATATGACTTAAATTGTATAACTCATTTTATTGCATTGAAAACATTTATGCATGTGTTTGCGGCTTTGTTTTGTAGTGTGTGATTCATGGGGTTTTAGGTCTTTGCCAAGTTTACTAATACGTCCCATGTGTGTGTATTGCATTAGCGTGGGGCCAGAGCAGCAGCAAGTTAGATGTGGTGGTGGAGGCCCGTAACTTCACCCTCCCAGCCGGGACCCAGGCCGTGCTGCCCTGCCACAGCCCCCGTCTGATATGGACCCGGGACCGGCTGAAGGATCGCCAGAGGGTGGTCCACTGGGACCTGTTCCGGAGCACACCAGAGTACTCTGTGGAAAGGATACTGGACATGTCTGCTGGCGTCAAAGAGAGAGTCTACAATGGGTTCAACAAGGGCCGCATAACCATCCCCAAAACCGCCTTCACTGACGGGAACTTCTCCCTCGTCATCAACAGTGAGTTGGGCCTGTGGTCTATTGTATGCTCATGACTGCAAACGCTCCATAAAATATTCAGTAATTTCATGCTGGACGACATTAATATTACACAAATTCTTGGAATCTAGAAATGTACTTGTAATGTATGTTATTCTTCCAGATGTAGGAACAGCTGATCGAGGTGTTTATAGTTGTAATCTCCATCACCACTACTGCCAGCTTCACCAGTCCATCAAGATACAGCTCAACACCACCAAGTCAGGTGACTACCCTCAATACATTTCTGAATAGTAACAATCTAATTAATTTTGTGTATTGGCGCTATTTGTTTAGCTTATTTTAATAACACATTTCAACCTGTCCTGTCTCAGTCCGTAAGGAGAAGCGTTACTGGGACGGGGACAAGACAGTGTTTGTGGTGTTGCTGGGGAGCTCTGTGGTGTTGCCTTGTGTGAACAGGCGGCCCTTGTGGATGGAGGGCCAGCAGGAGGACCAGCAGCAGGTAGCCCACTGGGACTGGCAGCCACCTGGGGTGAGACCTGATGGAGCTGACCGCCTGGTGGACCTTTACGCCTCTGGAGAGCGCCGGCAGTATGGACCACTCTTCCCTGTGGACAAGATGAGTGTCTCTGAGGATGCCTTCTCTGTAGGGGATTTCTCTCTGACCATCTCTAATCTCCAGCCTGTTGACAAGGGCCTGTACTCCTGCCACCTGCACCACCACTACTGCGGCCTGCACGAGAGACTCGTCTACAGGCTCATGGTGGGGCCTTCACTGCCCCCACCTCCTCCGGTCCTCACTGCTGTCCCTGCTGCCCCTGCTGCTCCTGCTGTCCCGACTGTCCTTGCTATCCCCCACACACTCCCCAATGATGACCCAAGTAAGAGACTCAGCATTACCCTTTATTTTAGAAATTGCTTTTCTGATGGGAAATGTGAACCTTTTGAAATCTTCATTAGAACATGACAAAGTAAGAATGAAACTACAGTTCTGTTCTTTGAAAGCACTTTCTCTTTTCTCTTTCTCTTTTCAACTATAAATCATTCTATCTTCTCTCTATAATCTCTTTTTCACATCTTCTCTGAGTTTCGTTTTCCCTAATCTGATTGGTGTGTGTCTGTCTTTTCAGCAGTTTTTGTGGTCTGAGAACACTGTTCCTGGGATGTATTTATGGATCATTTTTACGTATAGCATTTTTGGTTGGTTTTCCCTGTCCGCACGAGAGGAAGGGGGAGAGAAAGAGGGAATGGAGGAATGGTTGTAAGAGGCAACAAAAGAAACAGACTGAGAAAAAGGGAGCGAGAAAAAAAGAATGAAATAATGCATTTGGCTGCAGAATAAAAAGTCATAGAGGGAGACAGAGCAAGAGAGAACTGAGAGTTTTGGAGTGTGGAGAAGGGGAATCTGACTGTGATGTTGGACAGCAGGCAGTCTGAAAAAGTCTGTCTGGAAGGCCACTAATTGGCCATAACGGAAGTGCTCTCATTTTCATTGGAGACCTTTTTCCTTTTTCCACAGTTGAGCAATGGCTTAGTTCACCATTTTAGCTCCACAGAGTCAGACAGGAGCAGTAAAGCCAGACTCCAGGGGAAAGAGGGAGCAAGGTTAGGCTTTGCATCTGGTGCATTGGGATTTCTCTGTTAGTCTCTTTTAGTTTCATTGGGGAGTGAACGTTATTTATAGTAAAGGTTACATGGAGAAAATCTGACCTGTCTGAAATGAAAATGGATAGCCCTCCCTTCAGCAAAATATATTTTACCAAAACCCTCCCTGAGCGCTTCAATTTTTTAAAACATAAAGTGGATAGCAGAGAACATGTCTACCATTTACCCTCCCTTTTTGGACAGACCAGAGCCATTCATATGCCGTTTCTAGAAACTGTTCTTCATCCTGTGAGCATTACATGGCAACGCAAGAATGTTGATAGCACACAGGGCTGTGGGCCAGAATGTTGTTCTTTCATCGTATTTGAGAAAAAAAAGATCCTTCTATAAACATTTCATGCAATTCTATGTAATTTGACACAATATATTTAATACCACACAAATTACTGAAATTACAGGCTCGGCCTATGTGTTCATCTTATCATATTTATCCAATGCCAAATCAGTCTGTCTTGTTGGCAAAAAACTGTCTCTGTTTGCAAATAATTACATCTGTGACATTATTATGAATCTGAGCATGGTAATTTCAAAAGTTAGGTCTACCTGATGCAGAAAAATGTATGCTTTAACTGCTAGCTACTCTTCTTCCGTGGGTTAACCCAATGAGAGAAGGTCGCTAGTGTTTCCCTAAAAGATACCTGGGTTAAAACATCTTCTATTGTACAGAAAGTGAATAGCTAAATCAGTTGATAGTGACAGAATAAGAGGGCTATAGAGGGTTGTAGCTCATCTCTGAATGTCAAAGAAACTAAACAATGATATTCCCATATGCATCCGGGTATTTTACAGCTTGTTTCTAGCATAAATAATCACCGACCAACGCACTGTTATATATCACTTTATAATCGGATCCGTTTGATTTTCTTCAAAATGGTAAGCTAACAAGGGGTAGGCCTGTGCCTTTTTGCCATTGTCTTTAAGGCCTATGGCATACTCTCTCATACCCCTCAATTCGGATCCTGGTCTTAACTTAACAGCCTTTCACTGACAATGAGGTAGGTTATTTAAAGAGCATAGGCTATAGGCCGGTCCTTGTGCAAGATATTGCATTTTTTTGGACTAGGCCTAATCAAAAACTATTTTCTGAATAGTTTTGGGATTCTCCTCCTGTACTGCCACTGTAGGCCTACACAGCACAGCATTGGTTAGGCAGCACAAAAAAAGGTTTGATCAACAAGAGTAGAGCAGGCCGGGGCTCATGGTTGGAATATCCATTGCAGTACATAATGTAGCCTAGTTTAATTTAAAACATCCCAGCAGCTATCTAGGAAATATAACTTTGCTCTGTGCTTCTCCGAGCATGTACTTCATAGCGTATAGCCTACAGGCTGTGGATAATTTGATAGCGACCACAGTACATAGCCTATAGGCACACTTGATATTCCCCAGACATGAGGTGCGGCATCGGTCACACATTAATATATAGACTAATGAGCAACTCATTCTAAAACACAGAGAAATATTTCAATATTTCATATTTCAATATGAATTTCAATATTTCATCAATTACAGACTACATGACCCTCACCTGGACTAGATTTAAAAAATACTAAACCCTCCCCTTGACTAAAATGTAAAAATCATGACCCTCCCCCATTTTCCTCCAGGTACCGATTCTGTACATTTCCATCCATCCCTAATCTCTCCCAGACTCTCTACAGTATCCTATCTTTACAGAACAGTACCCTATCTTTACAGAACAGTAGCCTATCTTTACAGAACAGTACCCTATCTTTACAGAACAGTACCCTATCTTTACAGAACAGTACCCTATCTTTACAGAACAGTACCCTATCTTTACAGAACAGTAGCCTATCTTTACAGAACAGTACCCTATCTTTATAGAACAGCACCCTATCTTTACAGAACAGTACCCTATCTTTACAGAACAGTAGCCTATCTTTACAGAACAATACCCTATCTTTACAGAACAGTAGCCTATCTTTACAGAACAGTAGCCTATCTTTACAGAACAGTACCCTATCTTTACAGAACAGTACCCTATCTTTACAGAACAGTAGCCTATCTTTACAGAACAGTAGCCTATCTTTACAGAACAGTAGCCTATCTTTACAGAACAGTAGCTTTACAGAACAGTAGCCTATCTTTACAGAACAGTAGCCTATCTTTACAGAACAGTAGCCTATCTTTACAGAACAGTACCCTATCTTTACAGAACAGTAGCCTATCTTTACAGAACAGTAGCCTATCTTTACAGAACAGTACCCTATCTTTACAGAACAGTAGCATATCTTTACAGAACAGTAGCCTATCTTTACAGAACAGTAGCTTTACAGAACAGTAGCCTATCTTTACAGAACAGTAGTTTATCTTTACAGAACAGTAGTATATCTTTACAGAACAGTACCCTATATTTACAGAACAGTAGCCTATCTTTACAGAACAGTAGCCTATCTTTACAGAACAGTACCCTATCTTTACAGAACAGTAGCATATCTTTACAGAACAGTAGCCTATCTTTACAGAACAGTAGTTTATCTTTACAGAACAGTAGTATATCTTTACAGAACAGTACCCTATATTTACAGAACAGTAGCCTATCTTTACAGAACAGTAGTATATCCCTACCCACTTCATCTCTAGTCTCTCTCCTTCTCTCTGGCCCTCTGCTTGTGGCGTGTTTATCAGCAGCAGAAGGAAGTGTGCTACATCTGTTCAGCATCTGGGCCAGCTGGGACATAAAAGGGAATAGTTGGGGGGGGGTTCTGTGTTAGATTTGGATCCTGCTTCACCCTTTTAAGATAGGTTGACCCATTTAACAGCATTGTAAAGTATGCAGGGAAGACATTCACATGGATCAATGCATATATGGCTTGAGGTCTTTCATTTTATCTTTACTTTTCTCCTACGTAGTTGTGCCCTTTCCTTTGTTAAATCCAGCCAACTCTTATCTGTACTGACCTCTACAATCCTCTACAATTGCAGCAGTCATTACTCCTCTCTTTTGTTACACTGTAATCATTTATGGCAAGCTGAAGTAGAACTCAGTTCTGTTGTGACCACAAGAACGTGCATAAGTATCAGTAACAGCGTGTAGCTAGCATAGAATAGAATATGCTGTCAGTGTCTTCTTGTTTAAATGAAGATGTCTTCCCTCAGCTCATTGGCTGCAAATTAACCACAATGTTTCAACAAGACTAAAACCACACCCTGTATGACCCCTGCAGTCTGCATGGCACGTCACACTGTGTTTCTGCGTGTATGTTCTCATTTTATCTGTCAGGGGAAATGAAACCGTCAACAGCTGAGACACGAAGAGAGAACTGAGGCTTGACAAATTGTTCTCCAGAGAGTTAACCTTGATCGTGACACTGCGGTTTTGTGCATATTAACATAATTCAAAACAGACAAGAGATAATTAGCAACTTTGATGCCCTTTGGGAAGTGTTAAATTAGATTAATTGACTACAATTTGTTCTGTAAGACTGGTGCGGTTTGCAAGATCCACTCAGGAGTGGTACCTGTCCTCAGATAATTTCTTATTTGAAGCCTGCCTCAACCTCTTACCTATCCTCAGGCTAGTCATGACAAAACTGCGCTTTGGCCAAGGACAATAGATTTTAACTAGAGAAATGCCCCAAGGTGATGGAAATCACTACTATTTTGGTTGGGTTGAGTTATCTAACAGGTCTCAGCAGGGTATGGAGTAGTGCCATCACCTGGCATGATGACTCCTTGCGGTCCCCAGTCCACCTGGCCGTGCTGCAGCTCCAGTTTCAACTGTTCTGCCTGCGGCTATGGAACCCTGACCTGTTCACCGGATGTGCTACCTGTCCCAGACCTGCTGTTTTCAACTCTCTAGAGACAGCAGGAGCGGTAGAGATACTCTTAATGATCGGCTATGAAAAGCCAACTGACATTTACTCCTGAGGTGCTGACTTGCTGCACCCTCCGACAACTACAATGATTATTATTATTTGACCATGCTGGTCATTTATGAACATTTGAACATCTTGGCCATGTTCTGTTATAATCTCCACCCGGCACAGCCAGACGAGGACTGATCACCCCTCAAAGCCTGGTTCCTCTCTATGTTTCTTCCTAGGTTTTGGCCTTTCTATGGAGTTTTTCCTAGCCACCGTGCTTCTACACCTGCATTGGTTGCTGTTTGGGGTTTTAGGCTGGGTTTCTGTACAGCACTTTGAGATATCAGCTGATGTAAATAATATAAAAATACATTTGATTTGATTTGTTAGTGTCATCAGCCTTCCCAAGCTTGGTCTCCACCATCATCATCCCCAATTACTATAATTTCTGTTCTCACCCCAGCAGGTGAGAGTGAGACCTGTTTGATAACAGTGGCATGCTGATTGAGGGTTATGGTGCAGTAACTGTTATTGTCTAATGGAAAAGTATGGATGGATGACATATTATTGTGTGCATAGGGTTTGAGCAGATTCTAGACAGTGGAAGAAACACCTCAGTGAGGGAAGAAACACTTGTATATGCCAATCTGAAATGTATCTATTAAATCATATGGCTTTCACAATTAACAAATCCCTCTCCCTCCTCCATCTCTCTGTCTGATATTTGGTGTATTGCACAACTCTGCCTGAAAACTGGCAGAACTTGTGTTTGTGTTGCAGAGGACTTGATGACTGTGAGGTGAGTGTTGTCATATGTCTGCTCACATGGACCAGTCAGACTGGTGGAGTTTCAGGGACTGAGAGAGATGGCAACGGCTAGGATTTATTTTTCCATACTGTGCAAAAGGTTGACTGTGTTTATGAGAATAAGCAAATAACTGGAAAACTCATTCAGGCAGACTTGTCTGCACACAACAGAATTCCTCCCCTCTCTCCTCCCACCTTTCTTTTCTCCCTTTCCTTTCTTGGTTAATCTGTATTTCTATTTTAAGGAGAAAAATAGCAGCTGCATTGCATCAGGTCTGGAAGTCGGTACAGCTGAATAGTGTTTTGACATAAAGCTGCTCTTCCTTACCTCACGCTCTCTGCCTTTACGCTCCCGGAGAGAAAGGAAATCCAGCCTAAAATAAGCACAATTGTTTTAAACTGGAGCAGAAATAACATACTGTTGTAATTGTCCTTCAAAATGCAATATAAATTACATATAGACATTACATATAACAATTTGAACTATCATTAAGATAAATAGTTTGATTGACATTTTTAATTTCACTGAGCATGGATAAAACACAATGTGAACAAGACAATGTACTTTGAACCACCAGACTGTGTTTCTAAAGTATTGAGTGTTATTAGTGGACGGATGAATCCACTGTGCTGTTGTCCTTCTACCTTCAGGCCCTGATGTGGTTGAACTTGAGAGACCACGGGTAGTCAACGTCATCCTCCCTGAGTACCCAGGGCACTTCTTTCAGCAGATGGGCTACTTCCTGGCTACCTTCTTCCTCCTAGCCTTCATCATAACAATCGTCATTGTGCTTACCCGACGACGCAGAAAGAGAGGTAGTGTCTGTGTGTGTGTGTGTGTCTTCCTCTGTACAGTTGAAGTCGGAAGTTTACGTACACTTAGGTTGGAGTCATTAAAACTCATTGTTCAACCACTCCACAAATGTCTTGTTAACAAACTATAGTTTTGGCAAGTCGGTTAGGACTTTTATTTGTGCACGACACTAGTAATTTTTCCAACAATTGTTTACAGACAGATTATTTAACTTATAATTCATTGTATCACAATTCCAGTGGGCCAGAAGTTTACATACACTAAGTTGACTGTGCCTTTAAACAGCTTGGAAAATTCCAGAAAATTATGTCATGGCTTTAGAAGCTTCTGATAGGCTAATTGACATCATTTGAGTCAATTGAAGGTGTACCCGTGGATGTATTTCAAGGCCTACCTTCAAACTCAGTGCCTTTTTGCTTGACATCATGGGAAAATCAAAAGAAAAGAGCCAAGACCTCAGAAAAAAATGCAGACCTCCACAAGTCTGGTTCATCCTTGGGAGCAATTTCCAAATGCCTGAAGGTACCACGTTCATCTGTAAAAACAATAGTAAGCAAGTATAAACACCATGGTACAGCGCATCCATCATACCGCTCAGGAAGGAGACGCGTTCTGTCTTCTAGAGATGAATGTACTTTGGTGCGGCGGAAAGCGCAAATCAATACCAGAACAACATCAAAGGACCTTGAAGATGAAGCTTCTGGAGGAAACAGGTACAAAAGTATATATATCCACAGTAATATGAGTCCTATATCGACAAAATCTGAAAGGTCTCTCAGCAAAGAAGAAGCCACTGCTCCAAAACCGCCATAAAAAAAGCCAGACTACAGTTTGCAACTGCACATGGGGACAAATATTGTTCTTTCTGGAGTAATATCCTCTGGTCTGATGAAACAATAATAGAACTGTTTGGCCTTATTGACCATCGTTATGTTTGGAGGAAAAAGGGGGAGGCTTGCAAGCCGAAGAGCACCATTACAACCGTGAAGCATGGGGTGGCAGCATCATGTTGTGGGGGTGCTTTGCTGCAGGAGGGACTGGTGCACTTCACAAAATAGATGGCTTCATGAGGATGGAAAATGATGTGGATATATTGAAGCAACATCTCAAAACATCAGTCAGGAAGTTAAAGCTTGGTCGCTAATGGGCCTTCCAAATGGACAATGACCCCAAGCATACTTTCAAAGGTGTGGCAAAATGGCTTAAGGACAACAAAGTCAAGGTATTGGAGTGGCCATCACAAAGCCCTGATCTCAATCCTATAGAAAATTTATGGGCAGAACTGAAAAAGTGTGTGCGAGTATGGAGGCCTACAAACCTGACTCAATTATAACATCTCTGTCAGGAGGAATGGGCCAAAATGCAACCAACTTATTGTGGAAAGCTTGTGGAAGGCTACCCGAAATGTTTGACCGAAGTTAAGCAATTTAAAGGCAATGCTACCAAATACTTTATTTTATTTTATTTCACCTTTATTTAACCAGATAGGCTAGTTGAGAACACCTTTATTTAACCAGGTAGGCTAGTTGAGAACACCTTTATTTAACCAGGTAGGCTAGTTGAGAACAAGTTCTCATTTACAACTGCGACTAATTGAGTGTTTGTAAACTTCTGACCCTGTCACACCCTGACCTTAGAGCTTTTTATGTCTCTATTTTGTTATAGTGTTCAGTTTAAATCAAAAGCATGAACACTTACTACGCTGCGCTTTGGTCTGATTCCTCCTCATCCGACGACGACACCCGTTACAGACCCACTGGGAATGTGATGAAATAAATAAAAGCTGAAATAAATCATTCTCTCTACTATTATTCTGACATTTCGCATTCTTAAAATAAAGGGGTGATCCTAACTGACCTAAGACAGGGAATGTTTACTTGAATTTTATATCAGGAATTGTGAAAAAACTGAGTTTAAATGTATTTGGCGAAGGTGTATGTAAACTTCCGACTTCAACTGTATATATCTCTTCGTGACACTTTATCACACACAACCAAACTATATATTTGTATGAATGTCCTCAATTTCATATTTAAATCAGTTAAATGGCTCTGTGTGTGATTGGTGATCTGTAATGGTGTGATTAAAGTATGTTTAATCTTGTTTTAGGGCTGGAGTACGACCTGCGAAGATCTGAACGGTCAGAACTGATTTAGTATGGTGGATGGTCACACTTGATAATGAGAACATGACTCATTTTAAGGAGGAGCTGAACTCTCACTGAACTGTTAACACTAACCACCTCCCTCTCTTACTGGTAAACAGGAGTCATGTGACTGGCCACAATGACATCGCATTGGATGCCACAGAGCTGAAGGTCTGCACCCAGGAATACCCAAATTCAGGTAAGGTTCCCATGCTGCTGTAGAACCTACTGTACCTCATATAGACTAGAGAGTTTGAACAGGGTGACTCAATAATGGCTGCCGCTGCACAGATCTCATATGGCATGGTACATCATGACATGGCGAATTTAATGACCCACCTTTTCGCACTTTCTATCCTTAGACTACAAAAACAACCTACTGAAAGAGAGAGATATGTCTAAAGGCTGCAATAAAGGTCAGTGTATGTGACAGCAGGGGTTCAAAACAACAATTGCATGTCTCATTTAATGCCATTGTTTTTTGCTAATGTCACTTCCCATTTCTTTCCTACCACGTATTCTTCCCTCCTCCATCTCTCTCTCTCTCTAGAAATGGATGGAAAGTTGTGGATATGAGACAGAGAGAGCTGATATGCCGCTGGCGGCTCCAGAGCAGACCCACATGACTAGGAAGAGGAAACCAGGGTTTATAATGGTGGAATCCAAAAAGGACAGGAGGGACTCTCTTTTTATAGACATCCCTTACCAAACACTCTTACCAAACACTCTTACCAGACACTCTTACCAGACACTCTTACCAGACACTCTTACCAGACACTCTTACCAAACACTCTTACCAGACACTCTTACCAGACACTCTTACCAGACACTCTTACCAGACACTCTTACCAGACACTCTTACCAAACACTCTTACCAGACACTCTTACCAGACACTCTTACCAGACACTCTTACCAGACACTCTTACCAAACACTCTTACCAAACACTCTTACCAAACACTCTTACCAGACACTCTTACCAGACACTCTTACCAGACACTCTTACCAGACACTCTTACCAGACACTCTTACCAGACACTCTTACCAAACACTCTTACCAGACACTCTTACCAGACACTCTTACCAGACACTCTTACCAGACACTCTTACCAGACACTCTTACCAAACACTCTTACCAGACACTCTTACCAGACACTCTTACCAGACACTCTTACCAGACACTCTTACCAGACACTCTTACCAGACACTCTTACCAAACACTCTTACCAAACACTCTTACCAAACACTCTTACCAAACACTCTTACCAAACACTCTTACCAGACACTCTTACCAAACACTCTTACCAAACACTCTTACCAGACACTCTTACCAGACACTCTTACCAAACACTCTTACCAAAACGTTTCTTTTGCTGCGCCAGTTTTTAGTATTTTATTTCATATTTTCATACTTGTGTATTCTGTATTCTGATCTGCTGTTATTTCAATATGGCTAAACATGTCTTCAATTTTATATTGTACTACACAGATATTTGATGTCAAGTATTTTATATTACAAAAAACAACCAGTGTGTGCTTTTCAACATTCCTTGTCTTTTGGTACATAACAAAATACTTTCTATCACCATATGACTTCATTTTCCGAAAGCATGTTGTCTTTAAATGTATGTGGGAAAACTGTCATGTTCTGTTTTCTGATTTCAGAGCTCAGCAAGCTCAGAATTAGTTGAGAATGTTTACTAAAGTATTTGCACAAACCTGTAATTTACTAGTAATATACTAGTAACATTCATTCTGTGTGTAAAGGGTTTGTAAAGGGTCACAAGTATTTTTTAGCTATGCTGTTAATTATTAGTCCATAACTTGCTTAGAAATCTGTATTAAGCCTTTATACCTGTTATAATGGTATTCTTACCAAGTTCATGCAATTGATGATCATGGACCACAAAGAAAGGTTATACATGGAATAAAACTCAGGAAATCAAGCCTTAAACAGAATCAATGCGTCCAGATGGGGTTGTTGACAATGTACAGTTGTGGCCAAAAGTTTTCAGAATGACACAAATATTAATTTCCACAATGTGTTCTGCTCCAGTGTCTTAAGATATTTTTGTCAGATGTTACTATGGAATGCTGAAGTATAATTACAAGCATTTCATAAGTGTCAAAGGCTTTTATTGACAATTACATGAAGTTGATGCATAGAGTCAATATTTGCAGTGTTGACCCTTCTTTTTCAAGACCTCTGCAAACCGCCCTGGCATGCTGTCAATTAACTTCTGGGCCACATCCTGACTGATGGCAGCCCATTCTTGCATAATCTATGCTTGGAGTTTGTCAGAATTTGTGGGGTTTTGTTTGTCCACCTGCCTCTTGAGGATTGAACTCAACTTCTCAATGGGATTAAGGTCTGGGGAGTTTTCTTGGCCATGGACCCAAAATATCAATGTTTTGTTCCCCGAGCCACTTAGTTATCACTTTTGCCTTATGGCAAGGTGCTCCATCATGCTGGAAAATGCATTGTTCATCACCAAACTGTTCCTGGGTGGTTGGGAGAAGTTGCTCTCTGAGGATGTGTTGGTACCATTATGTTTTCATGGCTGTGTTCTTAGGCAAAATTCTTAGTGAGCTCACTCCCTTGGCTGAGATGTAACCCCACACATGAATGGTCTCAGGATGTTTTACTGTTGGCATGACACAGGACTGATGGTAGCGCTCACCTTGTCCTCTCCGGACAAGCGTTTTTCTGGATGTCCCAAACAATTGGAAAGGGGATTCATCAGAGAAAATGACCCCAGTCCTCAGCAGTCCAATCCCTGTACCTTTTGCAGAATATCAGTCTTTCCCTGATGTTTTTCCTGGAGAGAAGTGGCTTCATTGCTGCCCTTCTTGACATCAGGCCGTCCTCCAAACGTCTTTGCCTCACTGTGCGTGGAGATGCACTCATACCTGCCTGCTGCCAATCCTGAGCAAGCTCTGTACTGGTGGTTCCCCGATCCTGCAGCTGAATCAACTTTAGGAGATGATCCTGGCGCTTGCTGGACTTTCTTGGGCGCCCTGAAGCCTTCTTCACAACAATTGAACCGTTTTCCTTGAAGTTCTTGGTGATTCGATAAATGGTTGATTCAGATGCAATCTTACTAGCAGCAATATCCTTGCCTGTGAAGACCTTTTTGTGCAAAGCAATGATGACAGCACGTGATTCCTTGCAGGTAGTGTAAAGGTTTTCCTCCTCTTCGTCTGAAGAGGTGTAGCAAGGATCTGACCAAGATGCGGCGTGGTAATTGTCCATGGTTGTTTATTTAAAAACCCAACATGAACACGAATACAAAAACCATAAACGTGAACAAAACCGAAACAGTACCGTGTGACGAACAGACATGGAAACAATCACCCACAAAACAACAGTGAAACCCAGGCTATCTAAGTATGATTCTCAATCAGAGACAACTAACGACACCTGCCTCTGATTGAGAACCATACTAGGCCGAACACAGAAAAACAACCTAGAAACACAAAACATAGAATGCCCACCCAACTCACGTCCTGACCAACTAAAACAAACAAATAACACAAGAACTAGGGTCAGAACGTGACAGTACCCCGGCCCCCCCAAGGTGCGGACTCCGGCCACAACACCTGAACCTATAGGGGAGGGTCTGGGTGGGCATCTGTCCGCGGTGGCGGCTCTGGCGCTGGACGTGGACCTCACTAGTCTTAGTCCGCCTCTGTGGCCTCCTAGGAACGGTGACCCTTGCCGCCGACCTTGACCTGGGAACCCTAATAAATAGGCCCACAGCACTGAGGGACACCTCCTGACTTAACAAACTCCTCCGGACTGAGAGGCAGCTCCGGACTGAGGGGTAGCTCAGGACTGAGGGTAGCTCAGGACTGAGGGGTAGATTATGACTGAGAGGTAGCTCAGGCTGGTTGACGGCTCTGGCAGCTTCTGGCTGACTGACCGCTCCGCCAGCTCCTGGCTGGTTGACGGCTCTGGCAGCTACTGGCTGGTTGATGACTCTGGCAGCTCCTGGCTGGTTGACGGCTCTGGCGGCTCCATGCTGACTGGCGACTCTGGCGGCTCCATGCTGACTGGTGGCTCTGGCCGCTCATGACAGACTGGCGGCTCTGACGGCTCATGACAGACTGGCGGCTCTGGCGGCTCATGACAGACTGGTGGCTCTGGCAACTCAGGACAGACTGGCGGCTCTGGTGGCTCAGGACAGACTGGCGGCTCTGGCGGCTCAGGACAGACTGAAGACTCTAGCAGCTCTGGCCAGACGGGAGAATTCTAGCAGCTCTGGACAGGTGGGAGACTCCAGCAGCTCTGGACAGGCGGGAGACTCTAGCAGCTCTGGACAGGCGGGATACTCTAGCACGTCTGGACAGGCGGGAGGCACCTGTAGGGAGGAGACAGAGAGACAGCCTGGTGCGTGAGGCTGCCACAGGCAGTCACCCACCAGGCTGGGGAGACTTCCAGGAGGCTTGGTGTTAGAAGGAGGCACGTGAAGGACTGGAGCTCTGGTGCGCAGCCTTGGCACCACTCCCCCGGCTGGATAACTACTCTAGCCCGGACCCTCCAGAGTGCAGGCACAGGTTGAACCGGGCTTTGTGCCTACTATGCACACCTCTCCCTTAGGCTCCACTCTCACATTTGCCCGGCATGAGAGGAGGGCAGGCATAGGACGCACTGCACCCTCCCAACGCCCCGGAGACACAGCACGCAGAGCCGGCGCAGGATACCCTGGACCGAAACGGCGTATCGGCGGCCAGACACGCTGAGCACGCACCATACACCCTGGCTGGATGCCCACACTCGCATGACACTTTCGGGGGGCTGCCCTATAGCGCACCGGGCTATGTGCACGTACTGGTGACAACGTGCGCTTAACTGCATAACACAGTGCCTGACCAGTAACGCACTGCTTATAATAATCACGAGGAGTGAGCTCAGGTCTGCTACCTGGCTTAGCCACACTCCTCGTGTGCCCCCCCTCTCGTACATGTCGCGCTGCCGTGCTGCCTCCTCATGTCGCCGCCGCTCAGCTTTCGCTGCCTCCAGCTCTGTTTTGGGGCGCCGATATTCCCCAGCCTGTGCCCAGGGTCCTTATCTGTTCAAAATCTCCTCCCATGTCCAGGAGACCTGTGATGCTGGCCGCTGCTGCTGCTGCTGCTGCTGCTGCAGACACCTGCCTCTGATTCAGAACCATACTAGGGCGAACACAGAAAAACAACCTAGAAACACAAAACATAGAATACCCACCCAACTCACGCGTTGACCAACTAAAGCAAACAAATAACACAAGAACTAGAGCCGCCAGTTTGTCATGAATGACAGAGGAAGAACAATGATTCCAAGCACCACCCTCCTTTTGAAGCTTCCAGTCTGTTATTCAAACTCAATCAGCATTGTCATGACTGTCCTGACCAGGTCAGGTTACAGGAGACCACAACCCTACAGATTATCTCTCAACCCCAACAGAGGAGGAGAGATCTAGAGGTCTGAAGATGTGTTTTTTATGACCCCTCACGCCAGTGGTAGATCTCAGGCCACAGACAAATTCCTTTGTCCTGTTACTATTGTGGCAAAGAAGGGGGTCGAATGATAAATAGAAGATATGTGAGAGCAGAACTAATAAACAGGCTCTGCTCAATCACTAAAATGGCCACAGTGATCAGAAATCGCCACCCCGACCCACAGATAAAGGGAAGACCAGGAAGAGGAAGCGAGTGGGCTGGAAGGATCTATGAACAATAGAGAAAGAGACAATAGAGATTGGCTGGATTTACCGTGTATGAGCTGGACTGTTTTGGACTTACCTGTTGGCATTTGGACCTGGACCTAACGAGAACCCGATTAGTGTACCGAACCCTGCTATCCTTGACCTTGCCTACGGCCTGGGTGGACCAGGACGAAGAAACAAACACACAGGTACTGTCCTGTTCGAAAGAACTCTCATTCTTGGGTGATTTGGTGACAGTTTCCCACTTAGGTTGTGACAAACGCTCATAACCTTGAAGAGGTTTGCCACAATATGGAGAACCAGCCTCAGAACATTAAACATGAAATAAAGGGATTTGAAACAATGGTTTCCGTCAGCCACAATGGTGGTCATGACGATAGATCGAATATGAAAATGTATGTCATTTTGGTTTTGTTATTTAAGGTTAATAGATGAAGTTATTACAAAAACATTGTAACGTAAAGAGTTTTCCTTGTAGATGCTTGATGTTTATAAATTGTATGGAAAATATCCAAATCAAAGAGAATGTTTTGGGGAAGATGAAATGTTAGGTTAGTTGTCTAAAATTGGATTTGAGTAAAATCTAGACCTTGCCTCATTAACCTGGTACGCCCAGAGAATTGCCCTAAAGGTGGTTACGCCCACTTCTGACCCAAGGGTATAAAACCTGTGAGTATAGAATTTACAGGAAGACTACGTGACCCCAGCTGCATCAAGTTCTAAAAAGTCAATGAATCCATAACGCAACGCAAGTTTGAGGACAAAGGAATCCTTTTCTACCCAAGCTACGGATGAGTAGCTGTGTCTAAGCGGGTGAATCCAAGTCGAACCACCTAGCCTCCATCTCCCATCAAATCGTGGTATCTAAAGGGTTTCATTCCTATGCTGTGAGCTCTGAGCTACAGAGCTGCCTGCCCTCAGAAGACCCCTTCCAGAGCAAAGGGTGAGGGAACAAACTCCTAAGCCAAAAAAGGACACTGACATTGGGAGGACTCTCAGAGAGGTGCGCCGGGGTAGTGCGTCATCGAACAGCTGAAGGCCTATGCAAAGAATCCACAGAGATCATCCCCACGTAATTACATCATTATATTCTGACCCATAAGAGTGGCAGTTTGGGGCAAGGCTAGGGTTAGAATAGCATAGCTGACAAATTCACCCAAATGTATATTTCTCTTGTGTACTTTCTTTTTTCTCTCTCTATTGAAATCCCCATCGTGGGTAACACGCGCCATAGTGTGTTGGCCCGTTATACTAAGTTCTAATCAATAGCCTATAATGTGTTTTGTCTATGTGTATCTTTTATAATCATTTTAGCTTTTTAGTATATAATATATTCAACTAAGATTGGTGTGGTACGAATTCATTGGTGAGACCCGGGTCCGTGCAGATTCACGGGCTATACGACGTTCAGAACGAGACTGGTAGAGGCAACTGGTTAATTAGCGGCTGTTGTAAAATTGATATTCTGTTAATTTGTTAATTTGGGAAATAGAGTTAATTTGGGAAATAGAAACTCAATAAAAACGAGCCTTCCCATGGTGCCCCAGGTTAATGAGTTAATAATTGCTTGATTCAGATAATCACGCAATTAGAAACTTAAAAAATTTGATGAACAACAGTCATCACATTAACTAATACAACGTCACGACAGCATGACAGAGTGATCTCCAGCCTTGTCCTTGTCAACACTCACACCTGTGTTAACGAGAGAATCACTAACATGATGTCAACTGGTCCTTTTGTGGCAGGGCTGAAATTTGACTGCACACTACCATTCAAAAGTTTGGGGTCACTTAGAAATGTTCTTGTTTTTGAAAGAAAAGCACATTAAAATAACATCAAATTGATCAGAAATACAGTGTAGACATTGTTAATGTTGTTAATGACTATTGTAGCTGGAAATGGCAGATTTTTTGTGGAATGTCTACATAGGCGTACAGAGGCCAAATTTCAGCAAACCTCACTCCTGTGTTCAAATGGCATGTTGTGAAGGCTAATCCAAGTTCATCATTTTAAAAGGCTAATTGATCATTAGAAAACCCTTTTGCAATTATGTTAGCACAGCTAAAACAGTTGTGCTGATTAAAGAAGCAATAAAACGGGCCTTCTTTAGAATAGTTGAGTTCCCGGAGCGTCAGCATTTGTGCGTTCGAATACAGGCTCAAAATGGCCAGAAACAAAGAACTTTCTTCTGAAACTCATCAGTCTATTCTTGTTCTGAGAAATGAAGGCGATTCCATGCGAGAAACTGCCAAGAAACTGAAGATCTTGTACAACGCTGTGTACTACTCCCTTCACAGAACACCACAAACTGGCCCTAACCAAAATAGAGAGATGAGTGGGAGGCCCCGGTGCACACCTGAGCAAGAGGACAAGTACATTAGTGTCTAGTTTGAGAAACACTTCACATGTCCTCAACTGGCAGCTTTATTAAATAGTACCCACAAAACACCAGTCTCAACGTCAACAGTGAAGAGGCGACTCCGGGAGTTCCTCTGTCCAGTGTCTGTGTTCTTTTGCCCAACTTAATCTTTTCTTTTTATTGGCCAGTCTGAGATATGGCTTTTTCTTTGCAACTCTGCCTAGAATGCCAGCATCCTGGAGTCGCCTCTTCACTGTTGACGTTGAGACTGGTGTTTAAAAGATGATGAATTCAACTATTGCAGTTGGATTCTTGACAATATAATATAAAGTCCTGACAATATCTCAATTTGGATGTTTTACATACAAGCAACATATCTATGCAGTTGCATGTCGTTGGTCCATTGTTTCCCCTCTAATAAAGGTTAAAAACAAACCATAGTGTTTTGATCAATATTTGATAAGGTCATTACAATGTGTACAAAGTGGTATACTGGTACACTGAATATATGAATATGAAGAAAAATATTGATCAAATTAGATTTTATTCAAGAAAGAGCCTTCCTAATAATTATTAGGAAATGATTTTGGTTTCTTGAAAATAATTCAAAATAAGAACAAAAGATTTGGCCACAGGTATTTGTTTGCATAGGTTAGAAACATGCCACGTTCATTCTATAGGTTTCTTCACCCACTGGCTTGCGGCAAGACTTTCTGCCTACACTGTACAGCAGCACAAGACTACCACCTACTGTCACAAGTTGGACTCAGGTGATCAAGAAAGTCTGCCCATCTTGATGATAATATTGATTATGATGATGATCACTTGTTAACATGATCATAATTATTGTAGTTCATTTGTGATTATAAAATGGATTTATAATGATTATATTATCTGCTATTAGTAGATATATTGTTACTAAATTGTGATAATTAGAATTCCATAATGTAGGCTAATAATAACAAAAATAATGACATTAATTAATAATATAATAATAAGTTATTAGTAATATTATATCATTTTGTTCTCAATATATTTATCAATATTTTCAACAGTTAATACAAACTATTATTACTGATCAAAACCATTATAATTAACTGTGTTACTATTGATATACAGTAGCCTATGGTAAATTAGAAAGGGCCTACAGTAGCTTGAGTAAAATCCACTCCAAAGGTTTACTGAATAGAATGTGTTCTCCAAACCTCTCTTCATGTGTGATGCACTGCAGACTGCAGAACACCAGCTGTGACTAGTACTGTATAATGGGGAACAGTAGGTCTCTAGCCTAAACACACCACTAGATGACAGCACTGTCTAAAGAATTACTGGAAAAAATAGAAATATTCTCCACTCAATATCGCAAGGATGTGGACCGTCCCTTCCTGTTTTAGTACCGAGAGGGCCACCGTACCGAGACACATTGGAGCTGGAATACAGTCACTTAGGACTCGATTATGTTTAGATGTATGTTTATTTTATCAAAGACAAGGTTATTTATTTTCCAGCGTGAGGTCTACAGTTATATTTATTAATGATGTCACGTCAGCGTTTCGTCTTATTAGGTAGCTAGATAGCCACATATTTATTATTGTGCTGCCAACCCTTGTTCCTTTCCTGTGTCAATGATTCTCCTACCCTCACTCTTATGGCGGAGACTAAAATAATATATCACATTGACGAGGAGGAGACTCCTTATCTAGTGAAATTATCCGTTTCTCCTGAGAAAGTCACTTTAGCGGATTTTAAAAATGTCCTCAACAATCGTCCGGTCAATAGCTACAAATTCTTCTTCAAATCCATGGACCAGGATTTTGGGTAAGAATCCAAGCCATGAATATCCTATATTTTCTTCCTGTCTGTGTTGCGGTCTTGTCATTGTTATCATATAAGTATAAATGTATCTCAGCGCTAATTGGTTATTACACAGACACAACCATGTGTCCAATTTCACAACAAAGGTTGGTAACATTGTAACATTTGCGCAAGACTGATTGTGCAATGTCTGATCCGCGGTTGGCACCTGTTCATTGTATCCAATGCGCAATAGAATTGGTCCTTTGAAGTTCAGACCCGTAACACCAATATCTCATAGGACATTAAACGCGATTAACGTTACGCTTTTATTGTTGTCGATGTTGGTTATAGGCTACTGTAGCCTGCACAAAAGTGATTATATCTCATTTCGGAGGTTGTGCTGTGTTGTCATCGTCATGTAATAAGCCCATCTAATTTAATGATATAGACGTTACATTGACAAATCCTCCACATGTTTGCTGCGTGGCGCGAGTTCGGGATCGATTCCAAATGAATTATTGCCAGACAGGTTTCTCTTGTGTGTTCATGACTTTGTAGCACGTATAGCAATAGGTCATAAAGAGAGAGAAGAAAATGAAAGGCATAATAGAGATGGATGCCGATCGATAATAGTCACATATTAACTGTAGCCAATCATGATTTTCAGGAGACATTTATCAAATGTGACAGCATGACTATATGATGAGAACGTTGACATATCTATGTCATGTTAATCTCATTTCATTTAATAGGATAGGCTAAAAAGTAATCCGATGCGTCAAATAGGCTTCCGATGGACTGAAATTGTCACAGTAGGGATCCTGTATCCCTCTCATGTCGCTCTGTTTTACACGCACAGACGAGCACGCGCACGAATACACACACACACACACACACACACACGCATAAAGGTAATTTCCTCCGATTCTAGGCTGAAGGTGAATCAAGCGAACATCCATTTTCATGGAAAACAACGCGCCGTGTGCTCGCCATACATGTTATATAACGAATGGGTTGAAGAGCCAAAAGCTCACTCTTCGTTATTGGGATTTTGCTCTTTTTTTTGCCATTTTGCCATGCGACCCTAGGCCGCAAATCAGCTAAAAATGCCTGAGTAGAAACATGGCTGCCCGGTAGAAGAGCACTCCCTGAAAGAGGCGAGTGCCGTGGACTGACGGCCTGCCATAATTGTCAAATAGCGCTCAAATCGCGCATACATTTTTTTATTGACATACATCATGTAAATCAGTCGAACAAGCTCAGCTGGCCAACACCAATACTCCATTGAACATTTTATTTAATTAATAACACGTATTTTAATGACCCTTGTCTCAGTTTGAATAGTTCTGCCTATTGTCCTGTGAATGTACACTACAGTTCTATTGGCCAATAGATTGTCTGTGGTTAGTGGTAGCAATTAGTTCATTGCATTGTTGCCTGTCAGACATGTAATTTATGCTCACTGATATCAAATAGGATGATAGTCTGAATTGTTAGATGTTTAACATTCTTTTTCACATGTTGCCAACAGCCTATTTTCACTGATATTTTATTTTACTGTGAAAGGGATTTATCCTCTGTTCTTTCAAATGGTCTAGTATTTAGAATGAATGCAGAATACATTGATGTATAATTCACCATAGGCCTACATGCAGTTTATAAGTATGTTTTTATTCTTGTATGTAGTATTTCCTCTCACCCTTTCCATTGCACTCAGTATTGTGTTGTCATTCCTCAGTCTTTCTGCACCGACATATCTCCCCAGACAGGCAACTAGGTCTAAAGAGATGGTAGAAGTCTCTAGTTATGGTCCTGTTAATAGATGTGTTTGACCTCTCCTTCCCCCTCCCCCGCTCCCATGCATTCAGACAACATGGACACCTTTAATAGCTGCAGGTCAGAGGTTCACTTGTTATAGAGTCCTCCTTGGAGGATGACATATTTGTGTTAATGTCTGTTTCTCCTCTGACACGCACAGTCGCACACATGGCACCACATTGCACTCAAACAAACGCACACAGCCGCACGCACGCACACACACACACACACACACACACACACACACACACACACACACACACACACACACACACACACACACACACACACACACACACACACACACACACACACACACACACACACACACACACACACACACGCGCACACACACACACACACACACACACACACACACACACACACACACACACACACACACACACACACACACACACACACACACACACACACACACACACACACACACACACACACACACACACACACACACACACACACACACACACAGGCATAGCTCTGTAAAAGACCTGACTCCATCTGGTGTGAATATGATTGTATTTCCCTTATTTGGTTTGAGTCATCAACTTAGCAATGACTCATTGTGAAACCTATTATCTTATTCAGGGATTCATTCATTTAGCTTTATTCCATTTACCAAAAGGTGCTATTGTTTCCAGTTATTCTACCTTTGAAGATGTTTTCAGGCGATTTCCAGTTATTCTAGTTTTGAAGATGTTTTGAGGCGATTTCACAGCCAAACTGTTTTTAGTACACACTATCACAATCATCAGAGGAGGAAACCCACACACACACAGACAGACAGTCGTCTGTCTCTAGCACAGGGACGTCATATCGTCACGTCAGAAATTCCTACAGCAGGCAGCACGACCTTGTGAGGGAACTGTTTTTTCCTGGTAGCAGGTTAGTTAGTTGGGTCTATACTGTGTCCTCAGCAGGGCCTTCCTGTCCTGTCCCTGTCCCTCCAGTCACCAGCCAGGGCAGATTGATCCATGAGGCCCCAAGTGAGGAGATCCATCATCCGATTATGGAAACAAATAATCTTCTAAAGAGTTATAGTTAGGGTTAGACCTCGACATGGAGTTACAGATTTCTGTTGCTGAGTGCAGTGTTGGGCTTCGTGCCATGGTCCACCTTTCACAAGGGCCAGGGCAGTGGTGGTATTGGTCTTGTCATTTCAATCAACACATTCCTATGGTTTGATAACTGTAGCATTGTTAAAGTAGATAAGTAGGCAAAGGCTACACTGAGTCACATGTGAAAGTGAAATCCTTGAGCAGCATTGTACTCAGTGTACTGTCTGTATACAGTATGGGAACAACACAGACAGACACACAGAGGATAATAAGGCTGGTGTACCGCATAGACACAGACAGTATAGCTGTTAGAGAAATGAACTAGGGAATAATCAGACTCCATTAGAGAGGGAAAACATGGAATCCCTTGCAGTTATAGACAGTGTTTGATATGTAAATGTTCAGTCAGTGCCTGGTCTTACATAGTAGATCCCCTGTTGTGAAGGGGAAGCAAGCTATTTTTTTATTTCATTGTAATAAAATGTTAGATTTGTGCTGATAATACCAGGATTAGTTCATGTGGTCTACGTGGGTTTTATGATTTTTTTGGGGGTCCATAAAATATATTTAGTCCATCTGTGTATGATTCCGCATCTATTGTCTGTCTTATATCTCGTGAAATATTGTGTGTCCATTTCCAGTTGAAACATAGATTTGTGTAGGATAGAATGTAAATCCGGTTTTGCTGTTGAATTTTTATCCCTCACTGGCCTGACAAAAGACTGCATTATGTTGTTCAACCACATATGAATGCGTAGAGCTTTGATGTTGATATCATAGAGATCCTATTAAAGAACTATTAGTATTCAAATTCCTAATTGTATGGTCAATATGCTGTTTTGTTATGGCAACGGTTGAGATGTTAGTTTGAGACCTTAGTAAAACCTTTGTCATAGAGGATCACTGAAGGTAATAGTATAAGGAAAGGAAGTAAGTGCTCTTGGCATGAATGAGGATACTCAGCTGAATATGGAGATCTTTCCACCTGCGCCACGTCTACCTTACCTCACTTGAAAGGTTACTGTTGTTATTAGTACAGTAACCTGATATGTTCTGAGAACCTGAGGTTTCAGGAATAGCACTGAGCTAAGGTTGAGGAACCAATCCTCTTGAATAATTAAATACATTTTCATTCTAATTTGAATCACAGATATTTTGTGTACTATTGTGGCGAGTGAAATTTTTGGACTATGGGCCTGCTGAGTACAGCCGGCTGGTCAGTCGTCCCTCCTGACCCTGTGTTGTTGGGCCAGATGATAACTAGCTTCCCTCCTGCCCTGGGCATAATTAAAGTCCTCTAATCCCTACAACCCCCCCCCCCACACACACACACAGCCAGCCCTGCCGTACCATGGTCCACCACTACATTATGCAGCAATCTCCCTTTAAATCTTGTGTCATTAGCCTGTGAAATCTGTTAAGACTTGTTTAAGCTACCTGCTTTGAAAAGTGAGGGTTGTGATGACCGGAACCCAGTGTCTGACACTTGTCACATTTTAAACTGCGCTCTCCTGTGTGTGTGTCATCTACCCACTTGGGCACAGACGTCAATTCAACGTCTATTCCATGTTGGTTCAACGTAATTTAATTGAAATGACTTCGAAGCAACGTTGGTTCAACCAGTGCGTGCCCAGTGGGTAGCTACTGGTTGTGTTTGTGCATGGGGATTCGGTGGAGCAACTTGTGATGCTGAAATCAGTTGGAATATGAAAGTATGCATGAAGAAAGGTCATGGTTTACAGAGAGCACAGCATTTTGGTTTACTTTGGATGTTTGTCTGGATTCCTTTGGTTTTAATGCTTTTAACAGAGTGTGAGGCAGAGAGAGAGATTGTTACAATTCATGTTGTATCTAGCTTATTTGATCAATTTATTACCCTTAAACAGGGTCCTTGACCACTCATTTACCAATATGATGTTGTTCAGTTTGGAACCGCATTAAATTAGCACTGCTAATAATATATCAGAGTCCCATAATATATCAGAGTCCCATCCCGAGACCTTAAGAGTTAAAAGGCGATGACTTTGACTATAGGCGTTCTGTTTCTATTGACCACTCCCACATCCTCCCAAGTCACCTTCAGTTGGTCACGTGGCTGCAGACAGAGGATGCATACACTTCCTACCTAACGATGAGAATCACACCCCCTCTTCCTCTCTGTGGTTGAACAGAACCGGCCACACAGACAGCAGCATTCTGTCTACTGTGTTAGTAAGTTACAGCCACAAGTCTGCGTTATCTCTCTCCACCACTCCCACAGTACAGTATAACACAGCCGCAGTAGAACACAGTCGCTCGCTGTTGTCATGTGCGTAGGAACTCCTGGCAATGTCTGAAGGGAAAAAGAAGTAAATCATTGGAGCAGCAGTTTCATAGAAATGCAGTATAACGTCTTCATCAGACTTGCTTTCCTTTCAAGTCGTCTCTTTGTCCTGTTCACGTTCCAGAATTCACACCTATATTATCTATTATTCTCCCACCTATTCTCCCACCTTTGAGATAGGCATAATTACAGCCCAGGACTGTAGCCCAGGACTGTTTCTGTGTGTCTGTGTATATCCTCTGCCTCCAGACCAGGCCTGCTCTAGTCTGTACTGTGTGACAGGAGCCCAGCAGGTGTGGCTGGTTACTGGCAGTGGTTACTGCTGAACCCTGTCCCAGGGGTCAGAGGGAAAATGGGAGGTATTTTTGTTGGGAATTTACAGTCTAAGATGTACATGCTGAAGTCAACCAGTCTATTAATACCCCTCTAACTCCTGACACCCAGGCGGGTAGTACCTTGTCCCCTTTTCACCGCAACACAACCACTCTCACTATTCTAGGGCTGGGCTGGGTGGAGAGGCACACTCTTAGACAAAATGGTTCCAAAAGGGTTTTCCAGTTAGAACTCTTTTGGGTTCCATGTAGAACCCTCTGTGGAAAGGGTTCCAAAGGGTTCTACCTGGAACCAAAGGGGGATCTTCAAAGGTTTCTCCTATGGGAACAGCCGATGGACCGTTTTTGGTTCTAGATAGTACCTTTTTTTCTAAGAGTGTAGGGGATAGCCTATATATTTGGAATTGGATGTGATGACGATATGTACAATATATTGTGTGCACACGATAAATACAGATTCAATGTATTTCCTCAATGCCCAGACCTGTCACACATATACACATACAGCACACAGAGCACAAACAGGTCTGCATCGTCTTCACTTTGCTGTTGATCTATGTGCTTGTCCATGTAATGTTTCTGCACTAATATCATGTTGTTGTACTTAGTCAGGGCCATTAATCACTTATGGAGGCTGAGACTCAACATCTATCAGCTTTCAATGAACTTAGTCAACAGTAACATAGATGCCAAGCCCTTTACGGTCAAAAAGTGGAACATTCTACTGATTAAGCATGAATCTGTACAGAGCAGGAAAGGGTAGTAGAAATTATCCCTGGGTTGTAGGCTAGCAACTGTGTGTCCCGAGCACTGACTATCTCTCTCTCTCTCTCTCTCTCTCTCTCTCTCTCTCTCTCTCTCTCTCTCTCTCTCTCTCTCTCTCTCTCTCTCTCTCTCTCTCTCTCTCTCTCTCTCTCTCTCTCTCTCCCACCCACCGTCTCTCTCTCTCTCCCACCCTCTCTCTCTTTCTCTCTCTCCCACCCTCTCTCTTTCTCTCTCTCTTTCTCCTACTCTCTCTCTCTCTCTCTCTCTTTCTCTCTTTCTCTCTCTCCCACCCTCTCTCTTTCTCTCTCTCTCTCTCTCCCACCCTCTCTCTCTCTCTCTCTCTCTCTCTCTCTCTCTCTCTCTCTCTCTCTCTCTCTCTCTCTCTCTCTCTCTCTCTCCCTCTCTCTCTCTCTCTCTCTCTCTCTCTCTCTCTCTCTCTCTCTCTCTCTCTCTCTCTCTCTCTCTCTCTCTCTCTCTCTCTCTCTCTCTCTCTCTCTCTCTCTCTTTCTCCCACCCCCTTCCTCTCTCTCTCTCTCTCTCTCTCTCTCTCTCTCTCTCTCTCTCTCTCTCTCTCTCTCTCTCTCTCTCTCTCTCTCTCTCTCTCTCTCCCACCCTCTCTCTCTCTCTCTCTCTCTCTCTCTCTCTCTCTCTCTCTCTCTCTCTCTCTCTCTCTCTCTCTCTCCCACCCTCTCTCTCTCTCTCTCTCTCTCTCTCACTCTCCCACCCTCTTCTCTCTCTCTCTCTCTCTCTCTCTCTCTCTCTCTCTCTCTCTCTCTCTCTCTCTCTCTCTCTCTCTCTCTCTCTCTCTCTCTCTCTCTCTCTCTCGCTCGCTCTCGCTCTCTCTCTCTCTCTCTCTCTCCCACCCTCTCTCTCTCTCTCTCTCTCTCTCTCTCTCTCTCTCTCTCTCTCTCTCTCTCTCTCTCTCTCCCACCTCTCTCTCTCTCTCTCTCTCTCTCTCTCTCTCTCTCTCTCTCTCTCTCTCTCTCTCTCTCTCTCTCTCTCTCTCTCTCTCTTTCTCCCACCCTCTCTCTCTCTCTCTCTGCGCACGCGTGTGTGTGTTTGCCTGTCCACTCCACAGTGTTGTCAAAGAGGAGATTTCTGACGACAACGCCAAGTTGCCCTGCTTCAACGGGAGAGTGGTGTCCTGGGTAAGTGAGATGAATGGCGCCCCCACGTGTGTCGGTGTCACCCCCTGTCCCGTAGCTCCTCTCCCCGTCTCATTGCTCTCCTCTCCACTTCGCTGCGGCTCGCTGCCTCAGCGGTAGCTAAAGATACGTGTAGTGTAACGCTCCATATAGTGTATCTACCTAGAGAGATCACACTGTCATGCCTCCACAGTACAAAACTCAAGACTCGACATTAGAGAGGGACTCACTCATTGTTGAGCTTCTATGCTAAGTGCCTTACACAGGTGTGAGCTCTGCCAATGGGAGATGAACTAAGGCATGGTTACACAACGACATCACAACAGTCCAAGCTTGACAGTTTTACTAGCAATATCATACAGTATTCTACCAACAAATGAGGTCAGCTAACAATAATTTACATTGGCCTACCTAAGGATACGAGACACAGGTTCATTTGGTATAGTTGTACATAGTGCTAGGAGGAGTGGTGCATACATTATCATGACAGACTGTACTGCATACCATTACTGTGAATTATATATTGGGAACTGTAAATAGAGATCTTTATATTAGCTTTTCCCAGTGTCTTAACCTTTTCCCAGTGTCTTAACCATGTCCCAGTGTCTTAATCATGTCCCAGTGTCTTAACCATGTCCCAGTGTCTTAATCATGTCTCCGTGTCTTAACCATGTCCCCGTGTCTTAACCATGTCCCAGTGTCTTAATCATGTCCCAGTGTCTTAACCATGTCCCAGTGTCTTAACTATGTCCCAGTGACTTAACCTTTTCCCAGTGTCTTAACCATGTCCCAGTGTCTTAATCATGTCCCAGTGTCTTAACCATGCCCCAGTGTCTTAATCATGTCCCAGTGTCTTAACCATGTCCCAGTGTCTTAACCATGTCCCAGTGTCTTAACCATGTCCCAGTGTCTTAAACATGTCCCAGTGTCTTAACAATGTCCCAGTGTCTTAACCATGTCCCAGTGTCTTAACCATGTCCCAGTGTCCCAGTGTCTTAACCATGTCCCAGTGTCTTAACCATGTCCCAGTGTCTTAATCATGTCCCAGTGTCTTAACCATGTCCCAGTGTCTTAACCATGTCCCAGTGTCTTAACCATTTCCCAGTGTCTTAATCATGTCCCAGTGTCTTAACCATGCCCCAGTGTCTTAATCATGTCCCAGTGTCTTAATCATGTCCCAGTGTCTTAACCATGTCCCAGTGTCTTAATCATGTCCCAGTGTCTTAACCCTTAACCATGTCCCAGTGTCTTAACCATGTCCCAGTGTCTTAATCATGTCTCCGTGTCTTAACCATGTCCCCGTGTCTTAACCATGTCCCAGTGTCTTAATCATGTCCCAGTGTCCCAGTGTCCCAGTGTCCCAGTGTCCCAGTGTCCCAGTGTCCCAGTGTCTTAACCATGTCCCAGTGTCTTAATCATGTCTCCGTGTCTTAACCATGTCCCCGTGTCTTAACCATGTCCCAGTGTCTTAATCATGTCCCAGTGTCTTAACCATGTCCCAGTGTCCCAGTGTCTTAATCATGTCTCCGTGTCTTAACCATGTCCCCGTGTCTTAACCATGTCCCAGTGTCTTAATCATGTCCCAGTGTCTTAACCATGTCCCAGTGTCTTAACTATGTCCCAGTGACTTAACCTTTTCCCAGTGTCTTAACCATGTCCCAGTGTCTTAATCATGTCCCAGTGTCTTAACCATGCCCCAGTGTCTTAATCATGTCCCAGTGTCTTAACCATGTCCCAGTGTCTTAACCATGTCCCAGTGTCTTAACCATGTCCCAGTGTCTTAACCATGCCCCAGTGTCTTAATCATGTCCCAGTGTCTTAATCATGTCCCAGTGTCTTAACCATGCCCCAGTGTCTTAATCATGTCCCAGTGTCTTAACCATGTCCCAGTGTCTTAACCATGTCCCAGTGTCTTAAACATGTCCCAGTATCTTAATCATGTCCCAGTGTTTTAACCATGTCCCAGTGTCTTAAACATGTCCCAGTGTTTTAACCATGTCCCAGTGTCCCAGTGTCTTAACCATGTCCCAGTGTCCCAGTGTCTTAACCATGTCCCAGTGTTTTAACCATGTCCCAGTGTCTTAATCATGTCCCAGTGTCTTAACCATGTCCCAGTGTCTTAACCATGTCCCAGTGTCTTAACCATGTCCCAGTGTCTTAACCATGTCCCAGTGTCTTAAACATGTCCCAGTATCTTAATCATGTCCCAGTGTTTTAACCATGTCCCAGTGTCTTAAACATGTCCCAGTGTCTTAACCATGTCCCAGTGTCCCAGTGTCTTAACCATGTCCCAGTGTCCCAGTGTCTTAACCATGTCCCAGTATCTTAATCATGTCCCAGTGTCTTAACCATGTCCCAGTGTCCCAGTGTCTTAAACATGTCCCAGTATCTTAATCATGTCCCAGTGTCTTAACCATGTCCCAGTGTCTTAAACATGTCCGAGTGTCTTAACCATGTCCCAGTGTCTTAATTATGTCCCAGTGTCTTAACCATGTCCCAGTGTCTTAATCATGTCCCAGTGTCTTAATCATGTCCCAGTGTCTTAACCATGTCCCAGTGTCTTAATCATGTCCCAGTGTCTTAATCATGTCCCAGTGTCTTAATCATGTCCCAGTGTCTTAACCATGTCCCAGTGTCTTAATCATGTCCCAGTGTCTTAATCATGTCCCAGTGTCTTAATCATGTCCCAGTGTCTTAATCATGTCCCAGTGTCTTAATCATGTCCCAGTGTCTTAATCATGTCCCAGTGTTATTAGATTCTCCCTCTGGCATGTTCCTTTAACACTCATTATTATGGTTCAATTGAAAGCAGAGCAGCTGTATCTATGGGCCATTTTACATAAGCCTTTGTGCTCACACACGCACACAGTCACCAGAGTGAAAGCAATGTGAGCTGCGTCGTTCCCTCTGTTTCCCAATGTATTTATACATAGCCATCAGCCACCAGCAACCAGCTTTCCTCAGGCCCCTTCGGTGCATCTCATTTAGAGAGTATTTCTCTCTTATGTCTCTCAGATAGTTCTCTATGTCTGTTTGTGTGTATCTGTGTCTGTTTATCTGTTGTGTGTCTCTCTCTATGTCTGTTTGTGTGTATCTGTGTCTGTTTATCTGTTGTGTGTCTCTCTCTATGTCTGTTTGTGTGTATCTGGGTCTGTTTATCTGTTGTGTGTCTCTGTGTCTCTGTGTCTCTCTCTATGTCTGTTTGTGTGTATCTGTGTCTGTTTATCTGTTGTGTGTCTCTGTGTCTCTGTGTCTCTCTCTATGTCTGTTTGTGTGTATCTGTGTCTGTTTATCTGTTGTGTGTCTCTGTGTCTCTCTCTATGTCTGTTTGTGTGTATCTGGGTCTGTTTATCTGTTGTGTGTCTCTGTGTCTCTGTGTCTCTCTCTATGTCTGTTTGTGTGTATCTGTGTCTGTTTATCTGTTGTGTGTCTCTGTGTCTCTCTCTATGTCTGTTTGTGTGTATCTGTGTCTGTTTATCTGTTGTGTGTCTCTGTGTCTCTCTCTATGTCTGTTTGTGTGTATCTGTGTCTGTTTATCTGTTGTGTGTCTCTCTATGTCTGTTTGTGTGTATCTGGGTCTGTTTATCTGTTGTGTGTCTCTGTGTCTCTCTCTATGTCTGTTTGTGTGTATCTGTGTCTGTTTATCTGTTGTGTGTCTCTGTGTCTCTGTGTCTCTCTCTATGTCTGTTTGTGTGTATCTGGGTCTGTTTATCTGTTGTGTGTCTCTGTGTCTCTCTATGTCTGTTTGTGTGTATCTGGGTCTGTTTATCTGTTGTGTGTCTCTGTGTCTCTGTGTCTCTCTCTATGTCTGTTTGTGTGTATCTGGGTCTGTTTATCTGTTGTGTGTCTCTGTGTCTCTCTCTATGTCTGTTTGTGTGTATCTGGGTCTGTTTATCTGTTGTGTGTCTCTGTGTCTCTCTCTATGTCTGTTTGTGTGTATCTGGGTCTGTTTATCTGTTGTGTGTCTCTGTGTCTCTATATATGCCATTTAGCAGACGCTTTTATCCAAAGCGACTTACAGTCATGTGTGCATACATTCTACGTATGGGTGGTCCCGGGGATCGAACCCACTACCCTGGCGTTACAAGCGCCATGCTCTACCAACTGAGCTACAGAAGGACCCCTAAGAAGGGTCCTCTATGTCTGTTTGTGTGTATCTGGGTCTGTTTATCTGTTGTGTGTCTCTGTGTCTCTGTGTCTCTCTCTATGTCTGTTTGTGTGTATCTGGGTCTGTTTATCTGTTGTGTGTCTCTGTGTCTCTCTCTATGTCTGTTTGTGTGTATCTGTGTCTGTTTATCTGTTGTGTGTCTCTGTGTCTCTGTGTCTCTCTCTATGTCTGTTTGTGTGTATCTGGGTCTGTTTATCTGTTGTGTGTCTCTGTGTCTCTCTACAGCACTGGCTGCATATGTGTCCTATTACACATAAACACCATGCACATACCATTATACACACAAATACATGTACACACACACACACACACACACACACACACACACACACACACACACACACACACACACACACACACACACACACACACACACACACACACACACACACACACACACACACACACACACACACACACACACACACACACACACACACACACACACACACACACACACACACCACCCCCACTATGTCTGTTTGTGTGTATCTGGGTCTGTTTATCTGTTGTGTGTCTCTGTGTCTCTCTCTATGTCTGTTTGTGTGTATCTGGGTCTGTTTATCTGTTGTGTGTCTCTGTGTCTCTCTCTATGTCTGTTTGTGTGTATCTGGGTCTGTTTATCTGTTGTGTGTCTCTGTGTCTCTCTCTATGTCTGTTTGTGTGTATCTGTGTCTGTTTATCTGTTGTGTGTCTCTGTGTCTCTCTATGTCTGTTTGTGTGTATCTGGGTCTGTTTATCTGTTGTGTGTCTCTCTATGTCTGTTTGTGTGTATCTGGGTCTGTTTATCTGTTGTGTGTCTCTGTGTCTCTCTCTATGTCTGTTTGTGTGTATCTGTGTCTGTTTATCTGTTGTGTGTCTCTGTGTCTCTCTATGTCTGTTTGTGTGTATCTGGGTCTGTTTATCTGTTGTGTGTCTCTCTATGTCTGTTTGTGTGTATCTGGGTCTGTTTATCTGTTGTGTGAACAGACAACACAGAGAACATGGAGTAAACAATAAACAAGTCAATAACACAGTAGAAAAAAGGGAGTCTATATACAATGTATTGCAAAAGGCATCTCTGTGTCAGATGATCAGGTAGAATATTGGTGTGCTCTCTCTATGTCTGTTTGTGTGTATCTGTGTCTGTTTATCTGTTGTGTGTCTCTGTGTCTCTCTCTATGTCTGTTTGTGTGTATCTGGGTCTGTTTATCTGTTGTGTGTCTCTGTGTCTCTCTCTATGTCTGTTTGTGTGTATCTGGGTCTGTTTATCTGTTGTGTGTCTCTGTGTCTCTCTCTATGTCTGTTTGTGTGTATCTGTGTCTGTTTGTCTCTGTTATTAGGTCTCTGACTCACCCCTCTGTCTCTCTCTCTCTGTCTCTCTGTCTCTCTCTCTCTCTGCCTCTCTGTCTCTCTCTGTCTCTCTCTGTGTCTCTCTCTCTCTCTCTCTCTCTCTCTCTCTCTCTCTCTCTCTCTCTCTCTCTCTCTCTCTCTCTCTCTCTCTCTCTCTCTCTCTGTCTCTCTCTCTCTCTCTCTCTCTCTCTCTCTCTCTCTCTCTCTCTCTCAGCATCTGTGTCTGCAGCTCGTCCTGGCAGAGAGCTCTCACTCTGATGGGGGGTCCCAGTGTACAGAGAGCCACCCAGAGCTGCCACCCCCCCTGGAGAGGACAGGGGGCATCGGTGACTCCCGCCCACCCTCCTTCCAGTGAGTACACAGCACTGGCTGCATATGTGTCCTATTACACATAAACACCATGCACATACCATTATACACACAAATACATGTGTACACACACACACACACACACACACACACACACACACACACACACACACACACACACACACACACACACACACACACACACACACACACACACACACACACACACACACACACACACACACACACACACACACACACACACACACACATGCACCATGTCACCTTTGTAATTCACTGTAAGCCATATGCTAATCAGAATCTGGAGATCTCATCACGCAGGGGCCAAGCCAAGCGCACATGCGAGGTGTGTGTGTGTGTGTGGCATCCCTCCCATCTGTGGGGTAGCAGTCTGCTCATCTATGCAGCTACAGTGGGGCAAAAAAGTTTTTAGTCAGCCACCAATTGTGCAAGTTCTCCCACTTAAAAAGATGAGAGAGGCCTGTAATTTTCATCATAGGTACACTTCAACTATGACAGACAAAATGAGAAGAAAAAAATCCAGAAAATCACATTGTAGGATTTTTAATGAATTTATTTGCAAATTATGGTGGAAAATAAGTATTTGGTCATCTACAAACAAGCAAGATTTCTGGCTCTCACACACCTGTAACTTCTTCTTTAAGAGGCTCCTCTGTCCTCCACTCGTTACCTGTATTAATGGCACATGTTTGAACTTGTTATCAGTATTAAAGACACCTGTCCACAACCTCAAACAGTCACACTCCAAACTCCACTATGGCCAAGACCAAAGAGCTGTCAAAGGACACTAGAAACAAAATTGTAGACCTGCACCAGGCTGGGAAGACTGAATCTACATTAGGTAAGCAGCTTGGTTTGAAGAAATCAACTGTGGGAGCAATTATTAGGAAATAGAAGACATACAAGACCACTGATAATCTCCCTCGATCTGGGGCTCCACGCAAAATCTCACCCTGTGGGGTCAAAATGATCACAAGAAAGGTGAGTAAAAATCCCATAACCACACCTAGTGAATTTTAAAATATTTTTTATTTCACCTTTATTTAACCAGGTAGGCTAGTTGAGAACAAGTTCTCATTTGCAACTGCGACCTGGCCAAGATAAAGTAGAGCAGTGTGAACAGACAACACAGAGTTACACATGGAGTAAACAATAAACAAGTCAATAACACAGTAGAAAAAAAGGGGAGTCTATATACAATGTGTGCAAAAGGCATGAGGAGGTAGGCGAATAATTACAATATTGCAGATTAACACTGGAGTGATAAATGATCAGATGATCATGTACAGGTAGAGATATTGGTGTGCAAAAGAGCAGAAAAGTAAATAAATAAAAACAGTATGGGGATGAGGTAGGTGAAAATGGGTGGGCTATTTACCAATAGATTATGTACAGCTGCAGCGATCAGTTAGCTGCTCAGATAGCTGATGTTTGAAGTTGGTGAGGGAGATAAAAGTCTCCAACTTCAGCGATTTTTGCAATTTGTTCCAGTCACAGGCAGCAGAGTACTGGAACGCACTAAGGCGAGACACAGACAAATAATGAGGTGTTGGCTTTAGGGATGATCAGTGAGATACACCTGCTGGAGCGCGTGCTACGGATGGGTGTTGCCATCGTGACCAGTGAACTGAGATAAGGCGGAGCTTTACCTAGCATGGCCTTGTAGATGACCTGGAGCCAGTGGTTTTTGCGACGAATATGACCTGCAGAGAGCTGGGACCAAAGTAACAAAGCCTACCATCAGTAACACACTATGCCGCCAGGGACTCATCCTGCAGTGCCAGACGTGTCCCCCTGCTTAAGCCAGTACATGTCCAGGCCCGTCTGAAGTTTGCATTTGGATGATCCAGAAGAAGATTGGGAGAATGTCATATGGTCAGATGAAACCAAAATATAACCTTTTGGTTAAAACTCAACTCGTCGTGTTTGGAGTACATTGAGTTGCATCCAAAGAACACCATACCTAGTGTGAAGCATGGGGGTGGAAACATCATGCTTTGGGGCTGTTTTTCTGCAAAGGGACCAGGACGACTGATCCATGTAAAGGAAAGAATGAATGGGGCCATGTATCGTGAGATTTTGAGTAAAAACCTCCTTCCATCAGCAAGGGCATTGAAGATGAAACGTGGCTGGTTCTTTCAGCATGACAATGATCCCAAACACACCGCCCGGGCAACGAAGGAGTGGCTTCGTAAGAAGCATTTCAAGGTCCTGGAGTGGCCTAGCCAGTCTCCAGATCTCAACCCCATAGAAAATATTTGGAGGGAGTTGAAAGTCAGTGTTGTCCAGCAACAGCACCAAAACATCACTGCTCTAGAGGAGATCTGCATGGAGGAATGGGCCAAAATACCAGCAACAGTGTGTGAAAACCTTGTGAAGACTTACAGAAAACGTTTGACCTCTGTCATTGCCAACAAAGGGTATATAACAAAATATTGAGATAAACTTTTGTTATTGACCAGATACTTATTTTTCACCATAATAATAGAACTCTATTGGGTTCCATGTATAAACTTTTCCCAAGAGGCTTCTACATGGAACCCAAAACCCTTTAACCCTGAGTGCAGCTGGCTGTACCTGTGCCAAAACTCCTGTATTTTCCATCCTATAGCTTGTTCTCCATCTTCTTTTAAATAGCAAGCCAACCTGTTTTCAGCACTTTTACTTCTATGATCAAAAGTCATTTTCTCATGCTGTCACGTCACTCATGCAGCAGACATGTTTGGAACATCAAATCGCAATAAATATTGCATCGGCACCTACGTAGCGTGACAATATCGTATCGTAAGGTCCCTGGCAATTCCCAGCACTCCCAGTTAAGAGTTAGTAAAGATATATTATGAGGCCATACAATGTGTGGTGTTATTACTACATCGATGGGTTAAAAGCTTAGGAGTGAACTCTGCTTCTCGAATCTTGTTTGACCCTTATGCAAGCACTACACTTTGACTTCAAACAGACTGATTAAAGATTCTCACTGTACTTGTAAAGAGAGAGACCCCCAAAGCCAAATTTAGCAGGAAATGCTGTGGGCCCTGGGCTGGAGTTGTTAGTGCCATTACAGCAGTGTGTTACCTTCTGTAGGGGTCTGTATTGAGAGCATGCAATCTGTCATGTTCCAGTATCTCTTTATCTGCTGTTTGACATCCTGGCTTTTTGCCCTCTGCGGGCTGCTGCTCCCTGCTGCTTGGCTGTCAGCCTGCCTGATCCTTTTATTGTCCGGGCCTCCTCTCTTCCTGCTGTGTCTACTGCCACCTTGCGGTCAAATATGGGCATGTTGGCTCGGCTCCCACACGACAAGGATTTAACTTTCCTATTCCCCCCTCACTTTCTCTCCCCTTGCTCTCTCTCTCTCCCTCTCTCTCTCTCTCTCTCTCTCTCTCTCTCTCTCTCTCTCTCTCTCTCTCTCTCTCTCTCTCTCTCTCTCTCTCTCTCTCTCTCTCTCTCTCTCTCTCTCTCTCTCTCTCTCTCTCTCTCTCTCTCTCTCTCTCAGACAGGCAGTGTTTTTTCTATGGTCATTAGTAGGCCTATGGTGAATTCCCCATAGTGAGCTTCTGTCATTCTCAGTCTCATTCTGAAAATAGACAGAATATTATTACCAGTTCATTTTGTTATTGTGCTTTATTCATGTATTTCATGGATCCATTCCTGTATGAATGGCTGTGTTTGATGGAGGACAGAATAGGTAGAATAGCAGTTTGGGCTGAGTGTGGTGCAGAGCAGGCAGAATTAATGTGCTTCTGCCTGATAATCCGGATTAGCAAACAACCATCTCTGTTTCCCCCCCGGGGTGGGGAGGGGGGGGTGATAGGCGGTTAGCGGGGCGGGGGGATCACAGCTGGCAGCCCCGCATCCCCCTCCCAACCCAGCCTCCGTCCCTTGGTAATCTCACAAAGGATTGGCCGACATAGGCGATCAGCCTACCCCCTTCCAGGCTGGAAGGCTGCCATTGACAAACAACAGCCACACCACATTGGCCAATCCCTTCCATATAAACATACTGCCCCATCCCTGCTTTATCCCTGTCATATAGACAGATAATATAAACATACTGCCCCATCCCTGCTGTATCCCTGTCTGAGACAGATAATATAAACATACTGCCCCATCCCTGCTTTATCCCTGCCATATAGACAGATAATATAAACATACTGCCCCATCCCTGCTTTATCCCTGCCATATAGACAGATAATATAAACATACTGCCCCATCCCTGCTTTATCCCTGCCATATAGACAGATAATATAAACATACTGCCCCATCCCTGCTTTATCCCTGTCTGAGACAGATAATATAAACATACTGCCCCATCCATGCTTTATCCCTGTCTGAGACATATAATATAAACATACTGCCCCATCCCTGCTTTATCCCTGTCTGAGACATATAATATAAACATACTGCCCCATCCATGCTTTATCCCTGTCTGAGACATATAATATAAACATACTGCCCCATCCCTGCTTTATCCCTGCCATATAGACAGATAATATTAACATACTGCCCCATTCCTGCTTTATCCCTGCCATATAGACATATAATATAAACATACTGCCCCATCCCTGCTTTATCCCTGCCATATAGACATATAATATAAACATACTGCCCCATCCCTGCTTTATCCCTGTCTGAGACATATAATATAAACATACTGCCCCATCCATGCTTTATCCCTGTCTGAGACATATAATATAAACATGCTGCCCCATCCCTGCTTTATCCCTGCCATATAGACAGATAATATTAACATACTGCCCCATTCCTGCTTTATCCCTGTCTGAGACAGATAATATAAACATACTGCCCCATCCCTGCTTTATCCCTGTCTGAGACAGATAATATAAACGTACTGCCCCATCCCTGCTTTATCCCTGCCATATAGACAGATAATATAAACATACTGCCCCATCCCTGCTTTATCCATGTCTGAGACAGATAATATAAACATACTGCCCCATCCCTGCTTTATCCCTGTCTGAGACAGATAAAATAAACATACTGCCCCATCCCTGCTTTATCCCTGTCTGAGACAGATAATATAAACATACTGCCCCATCCCTGCTTTATCCCTGTCTGAGACAGATAATATAAACGTACTGCCCCATCCCTGCTTTATCCCTGCCATATAGACAGATAATATAAACATACTGCCCCATCCCTGCTTTATCCATGTCTGAGACAGATAATATAAACATACTGCCCCATCCCTGCTTTATCCCTGTCTGAGACAGATAAAATAAACATACTGCCCCATCCCTGCTTTATCCCTGTCTGAGACAGATAATATAAACATACTGCCCCATCCCTGCTTTATCCCTGTCTGAGACAGATAATATAAACATACTGCCCCATCCCTGCTTTATCCATGTCTGAGACAGATAATATAAACATACTGCCCCATCCCTGCTTTATCCCTGTCTGAGACAGATAATATTAACATACTGCCCCATCCCTGCTTTATCACTGTCTGAGACAGATAATATAAACATACTGCCCCATCCCTGCTTTATCCCTGTCTGAGACAGATAATATAAACATACTGTCCCATCCCTGCTTTATCCCTGCCATATAGACAGATAATATAAACATACTGCCCCATCCCTGCTTTATCCCTGTCTGAGACAGATAATATAAACATACTGCCCCATCCCTGCTTTATCCCTGTCTGAGACAGATAATATAAACATACTGCCCCATCCCTGCTTTATCCCTGTCTGAGACAGATAATATAAACATACTGCCCCATCCCTGCTTTATCCCTGTCTGAGACAGATAATATAAACATACTGCCCCATCCCTGCTTTATCCATGTCTGAGACAGATAATATAAACATACTGCCCCATCCCTGCTTTATCCCTGCCATATAGACAGATAATATTAACATACTGCCCCATCCCTGCTTTATCCCTGTCTGAGACAGATAATATAAACATACTGCCCCATCCCTGCTTTATCCATGTCTGAGACAGATAATATAAACATACTGCCCCATCCCTGCTTTATCCCTGTCTGAGACAGATAATATTAACATACTGCACCATCCCTGCTTTATCACTGTCTGAGACAGATAATATAAACATACTGCCCCATCCCTGCTTTATCCCTGTCTGAGACAGATAATATAAACATACTGTCCCATCCCTGCTTTATCCCTGCCATATAGACAGATAATATAAACATACTGCCCCATCCCTGCTTTATCCGTGTCTGAGACAGATAATATAAACATACTGCTCCATCCCTGCTTTATCCCTGTCTGAGACAGATAATATAAAAATACTGCCCCATCCCTGCTTTATCCCTGTCTGAGACAGATAATATAAACATACTGCCCCATCCCTGCTTTATCCCTGTCTGAGACAGATAATATAAACATACTGCCCCATCCCTGCTTTATCCATGTCTGAGACAGATAATATAAACGTACTGCCCCATCCCTGCTTTATCCCTGTCTGAGACAGATAATATAAACATACTGCCCCATCCCTGCTTTATCCCTGTCTGAGACAGATAATATAAACATACTGCCCCATCCCTGCTTTATCCCTGCCATATAGACAGATAATATAAACATACTGCCCCATCCCTGCTTTATCCCTGCCATATAGACAGATAATTTAAACATACTGCCCCATCCCTGCTTTATCCCTGCCATATAGACAGATAATATAAACATACTGCCCCATCCCTGCTTTATCCCTGCCATATAGACAGATAATATTAACATACTGCCCCATCCCTGCTTTATCCCTGCCATATAGACAGATAATATAAACATACTGCCCCATCCCTGCTTTATCCCTGTCTGAGACAGATAATATAAACATACTGCCCCATCCCTGCTTTATCCATGTCTGAGACAGATAATATAAACATACTGCCCCATCCCTGCTTTATCCCTGCCATATAGACAGACAATATAAACATACTGCCCCATCCCTGCTTTATCCCTGTCTGAGACAGATAATATAAACATACTGCCCCATCCCTGCTTTATCCCTGTCTGAGACAGATAATATAAACATACTGCCCCATCCCTGCTTTATCCCTGTCTGAGACAGATAATATAAACATACTGCCCCATCCCTGCTTTATCCCTGTCTGAGACAGATAATATAAACATACTGCCCCATCCCTGCTTTATCCCTGTCTGAGACAGATAATATAAACATACTGCCCCATCCCTGCTTTATCCCTGCCATATAGACAGATAATATAAACATACTGCCCCATCCCTCCTTTATCCCTGCCATATAGACAGATAATTTAAACATACTGCCCCATCCCTGCTTTATCCCTGCCATATAGACAGATAATATAAACATACTGCCCCATCCCTGCTTTATCCCTGCCATATAGACAGATAATATTAACATACTGCCCCATCCCTGCTTTATCCCTGCCATATAGACAGATAATATAAACATACAGCCCCATCCCTGCTTTATCCCTGTCTGAGACAGATAATATAAACATACTGCCCCATCCCTGCTTTATCCATGTCTGAGACAGATAATATAAACATACTGCCCCATCCCTGCTTTATCCCTGCCATATAGACAGACAATATAAACATACTGCCCCATCCCTGCTTTATCCCTGTCTGAGACAGATAATATAAACATACTGCCCCATCCCTGCTTTATCCCTGTCTGAGACAGATAATATAAACATACTGCCCCATCCCTGCTTTATCCCTGTCTGAGACAGATAATATAAACATACTGCCCCATCCCTGCTTTATCCCTGTCTGAGACAGATAATATAAACATACTGCCCCATCCCTGCTTTATCCCTGTCTGAGACAGATAATATAAACATACTGCCCCATCCCTGCTTTATCCCTGTCTGAGACAGATAATATAAACATACTGCCCCATCCCTGCTTTATCCCTGCCATATAGACAGATAATATAAACATACTGCCCCATCCCTGCTTTATCCCTGCCATATAGACAGATAATATAAACATACTGCCCCATCCCTGCTTTATCCCTGCCATATAGACAGATAATATAAACATACTGCCCCATCCCTGCTTTATCCCTGTCTGAGACAGATAATATAAACATACTGCCCCATCCCTGCTTTATCCCTGTCTGAGACAGATAATATAAACATACTGCCCCATCCCTGCTTTATCCCTGCCATATAGACAGATAATATAAACATACTGCCCCATCCCTGCTTTATCCCTGCCATATAGACAGATAATTTAAACATACTGCCCCATCCCTGCTTTATCCCTGCCATATAGACAGATAATATAAACATACTGCCCCATCCCTGCTTTATCCCTGTCTGAGACAGATAATATAAACATACTGCCCCATCCCTGCTTTATCCCTGTCTGAGACAGATAATATAAACATACTGCCCCATCCCTGCTTTATCCCTGCCATATAGACAGATAATTTAAACATACTGCCCCATCCCTGCTTTATCCCTGCCATATAGACAGATAATATAAACATACTGCCCCATCCCTGCTTTATCCCTGCCATATAGACAGATAATATAAACATACTGCCCCATCCCTGCTTTATCCCTGCCATATAGACAGATAATATTAACATACTGCCCCATCCCTGCTTTATCCCTGCTATATAGACAGATAATATAAACATACTGCCCCATCCCTGCTTTATCCCTGTCTGAGACAGATAATATAAACATACTGCCCCATCCCTGCTTTATCCCTGTCTGAGACAGATAATATAAACATACTGCCCCATCCCTGCTTTATCCCTGTCTGAGACAGATAATATAAACATACTGCCCCATCCCTGCTTTATCCATGTCTGAGACAGATAATATAAACATACTGCCCCATCCCTGCTTTATCCCTGCCATATAGACAGATAATATTAACATACTGCCCCATCCCTGCTTTATCCCTGTCTGAGACAGATAATATAAACATACTGCCCCATCCCTGCTTTATCCATGTCTGAGACAGATAATATAAACATACTGCCCCATCCCTGCTTTATCCCTGTCTGAGACAGATAATATTAACATACTGCACCATCCCTGCTTTATCACTGTCTGAGACAGATAATATAAACATACTGCCCCATCCCTGCTTTATCCCTGTCTGAGACAGATAATATAAACATACTGTCCCATCCCTGCTTTATCCCTGCCATATAGACAGATAATATAAACATACTGCCCCATCCCTGCTTTATCCCTGTCTGAGACAGATAATATAAACATACTGCCCCATCCCTGCTTTATCCCTGTCTGAGACAGATAATATAAAAATACTGCCCCATCCCTGCTTTATCCCTGTCTGAGACAGATAATATAAACATACTGCCCCATCCCTGCTTTATCCCTGTCTGAGACAGATAATATAAACATACTGCCCCATCCCTGCTTTATCCATGTCTGAGACAGATAATATAAACGTACTGCCCCATCCCTGCTTTATCCCTGTCTGAGACAGATAATATAAACATACTGCCCCATCCCTGCTTTATCCCTGTCTGAGACAGATAATATAAACATACTGCCCCATCCCTGCTTTATCCCTGCCATATAGACAGATAATATAAACATACTGCCCCATCCCTGCTTTATCCCTGCCATATAGACAGATAATTTAAACATACTGCCCCATCCCTGCTTTATCCCTGCCATATAGACAGATAATATAAACATACTGCCCCATCCCTGCTTTATCCCTGCCATATAGACAGATAATATTAACATACTGCCCCATCCCTGCTTTATCCCTGCCATATAGACAGATAATATAAACATACTGCCCCATCCCTGCTTTATCCCTGTCTGAGACAGATAATATAAACATACTGCCCCATCCCTGCTTTATCCATGTCTGAGACAGATAATATAAACATACTGCCCCATCCCTGCTTTATCCCTGCCATATAGACAGACAATATAAACATACTGCCCCATCCCTGCTTTATCCCTGTCTGAGACAGATAATATAAACATACTGCCCCATCCCTGCTTTATCCCTGTCTGAGACAGATAATATAAACATACTGCCCCATCCCTGCTTTATCCCTGTCTGAGACAGATAATATAAACATACTGCCCCATCCCTGCTTTATCCCTGTCTGAGACAGATAATATAAACATACTGCCCCATCCCTGCTTTATCCCTGTCTGAGACAGATAATATAAACATACTGCCCCATCCCTGCTTTATCCCTGCCATATAGACAGATAATATAAACATACTGCCCCATCCCTGCTTTATCCCTGCCATATAGACAGATAATATAAACATACTGCCCCATCCCTGCTTTATCCCTGCCATATAGACAGATAATATAAACATACTGCCCCATCCCTGCTTTATCCCTGCCATATAGACAGATAATATTAACATACTGCCCCATCCCTGCTTTATCCCTGCCATATAGACAGATAATATAAACATACTGCCCCATCCCTGCTTTATCCCTGTCTGAGACAGATAATATAAACATACTGCCCCATCCCTGCTTTATCCATGTCTGAGACAGATAATATAAACATACTGCCCCATCCCTGCTTTATCCCTGCCATATAGACAGATAATATAAACATACTGCCCCATCCCTGCTTTATCCCTGTCTGAGACAGATAATATAAACATACTGCCCCATCCCTGCTTTATCCCTGTCTGAGACAGATAATATAAACATACTGCCCCATCCCTGCTTTATCCCTGTCTGAGACAGATAATATAAACATACTGCCCCATCCCTGCTTTATCCCTGTCTGAGACAGATAATATAAACATACTGCCCCATCCCTGCTTTATCCCTGTCTGAGACAGATAATATAAACATACTGCCCCATCCCTGCTTTATCCCTGTCTGAGACAGATAATATAAACATACTGCCCCATCCCTGCTTTATCCCTGCCATATAGACAGATAATATAAACATACTGCCCCATCCCTGCTTTATCCCTGTCTGAGACAGATAATATAAACATACTGCCCCATCCCTGCTTTATCCCTGTCTGAGACAGATAATATAAACATACTGCCCCATCCCTGCTTTATCCCTGTCTGAGACAGATAATATAAACATACTGCCCCATCCCTGCTTTATCCCTGTCTGAGACAGATAATATAAACATACTGCCCCATCCCTGCTTTATCCCTGTCTGAGACAGATAATATAAACATACTGCCCCATCCCTGCTTTATCCCTGCCATATAGACAGATAATATAAACATACTGCCCCATCCCTGCTTTATCCCTGCCATATAGACAGATAATTTAAACATACTGCCCCATCCCTGCTTTATCCCTGCCATATAGACAGATAATATAAACATACTGCCCCATCCCTGCTTTATCCCTGCCATATAGACAGATAATATTAACATACTGCCCCATCCCTGCTTTATCCCTGCCATATAGACAGATAATATAAACATACTGCCCCATCCCTGCTTTATCCCTGTCTGAGACAGATAATATAAACATACTGCCCCATCCCTGCTTTATCCATGTCTGAGACAGATAATATAAACATACTGCCCCATCCCTGCTTTATCCCTGCCATATAGACAGACAATATAAACATACTGCCCCATCCCTGCTTTATCCCTGTCTGAGACAGATAATATAAACATACTGCCCCATCCCTGCTTTATCCCTGTCTGAGACAGATAATATAAACATACTGCCCCATCCCTGCTTTATCCCTGTCTGAGACAGATAATATAAACATACTGCCCCATCCCTGCTTTATCCCTGTCTGAGACAGATAATATAAACATACTGCCCCATCCCTGCTTTATCCCTGTCTGAGACAGATAATATAAACATACTGCCCCATCCCTGCTTTATCCCTGTCTGAGACAGATAATATAAACATACTGCCCCATCCCTGCTTTATCCCTGCCATATAGACAGATAATATAAACATACTGCCCCATCCCTGCTTTATCCCTGCCATATAGACAGATAATATAAACATACTGCCCCATCCCTGCTTTATCCCTGCCATATAGACAGATAATATAAACATACTGCCCCATCCCTGCTTTATCCCTGCCATATAGACAGATAATATAAACATACTGCCCCATCCCTGCTTTATCCCTGCCATATAGACAGATAATATAAACATACTGCCCCATCCCTGCTTTATCCCTGCCATATAGACAGATACTATAAACATACTGCCCCATCCCTGCTTTATCCCTGTCTGAGACAGATAATATAAACATACTGCCCCATCCCTGCTTTATCCCTGCCATATAGACAGATAATTTAAACATACTGCCCCATCCCTGCTTTATCCCTGCCATATAGACAGATAATATAAACATACTGCCCCATCCCTGCTTTATCCCTGCCATATAGACAGATAATATAAACATACTGCCCCATCCCTGCTTTATCCCTGCCATATAGACAGATAATATTAACATACTGCCCCATCCCTGCTTTATCCCTGCTATATAGACAGATAATATAAACATACTGCCCCATCCCTGCTTTATCCCTGTCTGAGACAGATAATATAAACATACTGCCCCATCCCTGCTTTATCCCTGTCTGAGACAGATAATATAAACATACTGCCCCATCCCTGCTTTATCCCTGCCATATAGACAGATAATTTAAACATACTGCCCCATCCCTGCTTTATCCCTGCCATATAGACAGATAATATAAACATACTGCCCCATCCCTGCTTTATCCCTGCCATATAGACAGATAATATAAACATACTGCCCCATCCCTGCTTTATCCCTGCCATATAGACAGATAATATTAACATACTGCCCGATCCCTGCTTTATCCCTGCCATATAGACAGATAATATAAACATACTGCCCCATCCCTGCTTTATCTCTGCCATATAGACAGATCATTTAAACATACTGCCCCATCCCTGCTTTATCCCTGCCATATAGACAGATAATATAAACATACTGCCCCATCCCTGCTTTATCCCTGCCATATAGACAGATAATATAAACATACTGCCCCATCCCTGCTTTATCCCTGCCATATAGACAGATAATATTAACATACTGCCCCATCCCTGCTTTATCCCTGCCATATAGACAGATAATATAAACATACTGCCCCATCCCTGCTTTATCCCTGCCATATAGACAGATCATTTAAACATACTGCCCCATCCCTGCTTTATCCCTGCCATATAGACAGATAATATAAACATACTGCCCCATCCCTGCTTTATCCCTGCCATATAGACAGATAATATAAACATACTGCCCCATCCCTGCTTTATCCCTGTCTGAGACAGATAATATAAACATACTGCCCCATCCCTGCTTTATCCCTGTCTGAGACAGATAATATAAACATACTGCCCCATCCCTGCTTTATCCCTGCCATATAGACAGATAATATAAACATACTGCCCCATCCCTGCTTTATCCCTGTCTGAGACAGATAATATAAACATACTGCCCCATCCCTGCTTTATCCCTGCCATATAGACAGATAATATAAACATACTGCCCCATCCCTGCTTTATCCCTGCCATATAGACAGATAATATTAACATACTGCCCGATCCCTGCTTTATCCCTGCCATATAGACAGATAATATAAACATACTGCCCCATCCCTGCTTTATCCCTGCCATATAGACAGATCATTTAAACATACTGCCCCATCCCTGCTTTATCCCTGCCATATAGACAGATAATATAAACATACTGCCCCATCCCTGCTTTATCCCTGCCATATAGACAGATAATATAAACATACTGCCCCATCCCTGCTTTATCCCTGCCATATAGACAGATAATATAAACATACTGCCCCATCCCTGCTTTATCCCTGTCTATAGACAGATAATATAAACATACTGCCCCATCCCTGCTTTATCCCTGCCATATAGACAGATCATTTAAACATACTGCCCCATCCCTGCTTTATCCCTGCCATATAGACAGATAATATAAACATACTGCCCCATCCCTGCTTTATCCCTGTCTATAGACAGATAATATAAACATACTGCCCCATCCCTGCTTTATCCCTGTCTGAGACAGATAATATAAACATACTGCCCCATCCCTGCTTTATCCCTGTCTGAGACAGATAATATAAACATACTGCCCCATCCCTGCTTTATCCCTGCCATATAGACAGATAATATAAACATACTGCCCCATCCCTGCTTTATCCCTGTCTGAGACAGATAATATAAACATACTGCCCCATCCCTGCTTTATCCCTGTCTGAGACAGATAATATAAACATACTGCCCCATCCCTGCTTTATCCCTGTCTGAGACATATAATATAAACATACTGCCCCATCCCTGCTTTATCCCTGCCATATAGACAGATAATATAAACATACTGCCCCATCCCTGCTTTATCCCTGCCATATAGACAGATCATTTAAACATACTGCCCCATCCCTGCTTTATCCCTGCCATATAGACAGATCATTTAAACATACTGCCCCATCCCTGCTTTATCCCTGCCATATAGACAGATAATATAAACATACTGCCCCATCCCTGCTTTATCCCTGTCTGAGACAGATAATATAAACATACTGCCCCATCCCTGCTTTTTCCCTGTCTGAGACAGATAATATTAACATACTGCCCCATCCCTGCTTTATCCCTGTCTGAGACATATAATATAAACATACTGCCCCATCCCTGCTTTATCCCTGTCTGAGACAGATAATATTAACATACTGCCCCATCCCTGCTTTATCCCTGCCATATAGACAGATAATATAAACATACTGCCCCATCCCTGCTTTATCCCTGCCATATAGACAGATAATATAAACATACTGCCCCATCCCTGCTTTATCCCTGTCTGAGACAGATAATATAAACATACTGCCCCATCCCTGCTTTATCCCTGTCTGAGACAGATAATATAAACATACTGCCCCATCCCTGCTTTATCCCTGCCATATAGACAGATAATTTAAACATACTGCCCCATCCCTGCTTTATCCCTGCCATATAGACAGATAATATAAACATACTGCCCCATCCCTGCTTTATCCCTGCCATATAGACAGATAATATAAACATACTGCCCCATCCCTGCTTTATCCCTGCCATATAGACAGATAATATAAACATACTGCCCCATCCCTGCTTTATCCCTGTCTGAGACAGATAATATAAACATACTGCCCCATCCCTGCTTTATCCCTGTCTGAGACAGATAATATAAACATACTGCCCCATCCCTGCTTTATCCCTGCCATATAGACAGATAATATAAACATACTGCCCCATCCCTGCTTTATCCCTGCCATATAGACAGATAATATAAACATACTGCCCCATCCCTGCTTTATCCCTGTCTGAGACAGATAATATAAACATACTGCCCCATCCCTGCTTTATCCCTGCCATATAGACAGATAATATAAACATACTGCCCCATCCCTGCTTTATCCCTGCCATATAGACAGATAATATAAACATACTGCCCCATCCCTGCTTTATCCCTGCCATATAGACAGATAATATAAACATACTGCCCCATCCCTGCTTTATCCCTGCCATATAGACAGATAATATAAACATACTGCCCCATCCCTGCTTTATCCCTGCCTGAGACAGATAATATAAACATACTGCCCCATCCCTGCTTTATCCCTGCCATATAGACAGATAATATAAACATACTGCCCCATCCCTGCTTTATCCCTGTCTGAGACAGATAATATAAACATACTGCCCCATCCCTGCTTTATCCCTGCCATATAGACAGATAATATAAACATACTGCCCCATCCCTGCTTTATCCCTGCCATATAGACAGATAATATAAACATACTGCCCCATCCCTGCTTTATCCCTGCCATATAGACAGATAATATAAACATACTGCCCCATCCCTGCTTTATCCCTGCCTGAGACAGATAATATAAACATACTGCCCCATCCCTGCTTTATCCCTGCCATATAGACAGATAATATAAACATACTGCCCCATCCCTGCTTTATCCCTGTCTGAGACAGATAATATAAACATACTGCCCCATCCCTGCTTTATCCCTGCCATATAGACAGATAATATAAACATACTGCCCCATCCCTGCTTTATCCCTGCCATATAGACAGATAATATAAACATACTGCCCCATCCCTGCTTTATCCCTGCCATATAGACAGATAATATAAACATACTGCCCCATCCCTGCTTTATCCCTGCCTGAGACAGATAATATAAACATACTGCCCCATCCCTGCTTTATCCCTGCCATATAGACAGATAATATAAACATACTGCCCCATCCCTGCTTTATCCCTGTCTGAGACAGATAATATAAACACACTGCCCCATCCCTGCTTTATCCCTGCCATATAGACAGATAATATAAACATACTGCCCCATCCCTGCTTTATCCCTGTCTGAGACATATAATATAAACATACTGCCCCATCCCTGCTTTATCCCTGTCTGAGACAGATAATATAAACATACTGCCCCATCCCTGCTTTATCCCTGCCATATAGACAGATAATTTAAACATACTGCCCCATCCCTGCTTTATCCCTGCCATATAGACAGATAATATAAACATACTGCCCCATCCCTGCTTTATCCCTGTCTGAGACAGATAATATAACATACTGCCCCATCCCTGCTTTATCCCTGTCTGAGACAGATAATATAAACATACTGCCCCATCCCTGCTTTATCCCTGTCTGAGACAGATAATATAAACATACTGCCCCATCCCTGCTTTATCCCTGCCATATAGACAGATAATTTAAACATACTGCCCCATCCCTGCTTTATCCCTGCCATATAGACAGATAATATAAACATACTGCCCCATCCCTGCTTTATCCCTGCCATATAGACAGATAATATAAACATACTGCCCCATCCCTGCTTTATCCCTGCCATATAGACAGATAATATAAACATACTGCCCCATCCCTGCTTTATCCCTGCCATATAGACAGATAATATAAACATACTGCCCCATCCCTGCTTTATCCCTGCCATATAGACAGATAATATAAACATACTGCCCCATCCCTGCTTTATCCCTGCCATATAGACAGATAATATAAACATACTGCCCCATCCCTGCTTTATCCCTGCCATATAGACAGATAATATAAACATACTGCCCCATCCCTGCTTTATCCCTGCCATATAGACAGATAATATAAACATACTGCCCCATCCCTGCTTTATCCCTGCCTGAGACAGATAATATAAACATACTGCCCCATCCCTGCTTTATCCCTGCCATATAGACAGATAATATAAACATACTGCCCCATCCCTGCTTTATCCCTGTCTGAGACAGATAATATAAACACACTGCCCCATCCCTGCTTTATCCCTGCCATATAGACAGATAATATAAACATACTGCCCCATCCCTGCTTTATCCCTGCCATATAGACAGATAATATAAACATACTGCCCCATCCCTGCTTTATCCCTGCCATATAGACAGATAATATAAACATACTGCCCCATCCCTGCTTTATCCCTGCCTGAGACAGATAATATAAACATACTGCCCCATCCCTGCTTTATCCCTGCCATATAGACAGATAATATAAACATACTGCCCCATCCCTGCTTTATCCCTGTCTGAGACAGATAATATAAACACACTGCCCCATCCCTGCTTTATCCCTGCCATATAGACAGATAATATAAACATACTGCCCCATCCCTGCTTTATCCCTGCTATAGACAGATAATATAAACATACTGCCCCATCCCTGCTTTATCCCTGCCATATAGACAGATAATATAAACATACTGCCCCATCCCTGCTTTATCCCTGTCTGAGACAGATAATATAAACATACTGCCCCATCCCTGCTTTATCCCTGCCATATAGACAGATAATATAAACATACTGCCCCATCCCTGCTTTATCCCTGCCATATAGATGATAATATAAACATACTGCCCCATCCCTGCTTTATCCCTGCCATATAGACAGATAATTTAAACATACTGCCCCATCCCTGCTTTATCCCTGCCATATAGACAGATAATATAAACATACTGCCCCATCCCTGCTTTATCCCTGTCTGAGACAGATAATATAAACATACTGCCCCATCCCTGCTTTATCCCTGTCTGAGACAGATAATATAAACATACTGCCCCATCCCTGCTTTATCCCTGTCTGAGACAGATAATATAAACATACTGCCCCATCCCTGCTTTATCCCTGCCATATAGACAGATAATTTAAACATACTGCCCCATCCCTGCTTTATCCCTGCCATATAGACAGATAATATAAACATACTGCCCCATCCCTGCTTTATCCCTGCCATATAGACAGATAATATAAACATACTGCCCCATCCCTGCTTTATCCCTGCCATATAGACAGATAATATTAACATACTGCCCGATCCCTGCTTTATCCCTGCCATATAGACAGATAATATAAACATACTGCCCCATCCCTGCTTTATCTCTGCCATATAGACAGATCATTTAAACATACTGCCCCATCCCTGCTTTATCCCTGCCATATAGACAGATAATATAAACATACTGCCCCATCCCTGCTTTATCCCTGCCATATAGACAGATAATATTAACATACTGCCCCATCCCTGCTTTATCCCTGCCATATAGACAGATAATATAAACATACTGCCCCATCCCTGCTTTATCCCTGCCATATAGACAGATCATTTAAACATACTGCCCCATCCCTGCTTTATCCCTGCCATATAGACAGATAATATAAACATACTGCCCCATCCCTGCTTTATCCCTGCCATATAGACAGATAATATAAACATACTGCCCCATCCCTGCTTTATCCCTGTCTGAGACAGATAATATAAACATACTGCCCCATCCCTGCTTTATCCCTGTCTGAGACAGATAATATAAACATACTGCCCCATCCCTGCTTTATCCCTGCCATATAGACAGATAATATAAACATACTGCCCCATCCCTGCTTTATCCCTGTCTGAGACAGATAATATAAACATACTGCCCCATCCCTGCTTTATCCCTGTCTGAGACAGATAATATAAACATACTGCCCCATCCCTGCTTTATCCCTGTCTGAGACATATAATATAAACATACTGCCCCATCCCTGCTTTATCCCTGCCATATAGACAGATAATATAAACATACTGCCCCATCCCTGCTTTATCCCTGCCATATAGACAGATCATTTAAACATACTGCCCCATCCCTGCTTTATCCCTGCCATATAGACAGATAATATAAACATACTGCCCCATCCCTGCTTTATCTTGGTCTGAGACAGATAATATAAACATACTGCCCCATCCCTGCTTTATCCCTGTCTGAGACAGATAATATAAACATACTGCCCCATCCCTGCTTTATCCCTGCCATATAGACAGATAATTTAAACATACTGCCCCATCCCTGCTTTATCCCTGCCATATAGACAGATAATATAAAGATACTGCCCCATCCCTGCTTTATCCCTGCCATATAGACAGATAATATAAACATACTGCCCCATCCCTGCTTTTTCCCTGTCTGAGACAGATAATATTAATATACTGCCCCATCCCTGCTTTATCCCTGTCTGAGACATATAATATAAACATACTGCCCCATCCCTGCTTTATCCCTGTCTGAGACAGATAATATTAACATACTGCCCCATCCCTGCTTTATCCCTGCCATATAGACAGATCATTTAAACATACTGCCCCATCCCTGCTTTATCCCTGCCATATAGACAGATAATATAAACATACTGCCCCATCCCTGCTTTATCCCGGTCTGAGACAGATAATATAAACATACTGCCCCATCCCTGCTTTATCCCTGTCTGAGACAGATAATATAAACATACTGCCCCATCCCTGCTTTATCCCTGCCATATAGACAGATAATTTAAACATACTGCCCCATCCCTGCTTTATCCCTGCCATATAGACAGATAATATAAACATACTGCCCCATCCCTGCTTTATCCCTGCCATATAGACAGATAATATAAACATACTGCCCCATCCCTGCTTTATCCCTGCCATATAGACAGATAATATAAACATACTGCCCCATCCCTGCTTTATCCCTGTCTGAGACAGATAATATAAACATACTGCCCCATCCCTGCTTTATCCCTGTCTGAGACAGATAATATAAACATACTGCCCCATCCCTGCTTTATCCCTGCCATATAGACAGATAATATAAACATACTGCCCCATCCCTGCTTTATCCCTGCCATATAGACAGATAATATTAACATACTGCCCCATCCCTGCTTTATCCCTGTCTGAGACAGATAATATAAACATACTGCCCCATCCCTGCTTTATCCCTGCCATATAGACAGATAATATTAACATACTGCCCCATCCCTGCTTTATCCCTGCCATATAGACAGATAATTTAAACATACTGCCCCATCCCAGCTTTATCCTTGCCATATAGACAGATAATATAAACATACTGCCCCATCCCTGCTTTATCCCTGCCATATAGACAGATAATATAAACATACTGCCCCATCCCTGCTTTATCCCTGCCTGAGACAGATAATATAAACATACTGCCCCATCCCTGCTTTATCCCTGCCATATAGACAGATAATATAAACATACTGCCCCATCCCTGCTTTATCCCTGTCTGAGACAGATAATATAAACACACTGCCCCATCCCTGCTTTATCCCTGCCATATAGACAGATAATATAAACATACTGCCCCATCCCTGCTTTATCCCTGCCATATAGACAGATAATATAAACATACTGCCCCATCCCTGCTTTATCCCTGCCATATAGACAGATAATATAAACATACTGCCCCATCCCTGCTTTATCCCTGCCTGAGACAGATAATATAAACATACTGCCCCATCCCTGCTTTATCCCTGCCATATAGACAGATAATATAAACATACTGCCCCATCCCTGCTTTATCCCTGTCTGAGACAGATAATATAAACACACTGCCCCATCCCTGCTTTATCCCTGCCATATAGACAGATAATATAAACATACTGCCCCATCCCTGCTTTATCCCTGCCATATAGACAGATAATATAAACATACTGCCCCATCCCTGCTTTATCCCTGCCATATAGACAGATAATATAAACATACTGCCCCATCCCTGCTTTATCCCTGCCTGAGACAGATAATATAAACATACTGCCCCATCCCTGCTTTATCCCTGCCATATAGACAGATAATATAAACATACTGCCCCATCCCTGCTTTATCCCTGTCTGAGACAGATAATATAAACACACTGCCCCATCCCTGCTTTATCCCTGCCATATAGACAGATAATATAAACATACTGCCCCATCCCTGCTTTATCCCTGTCTGAGACATATAATATAAACATACTGCCCCATCCCTGCTTTATCCCTGTCTGAGACAGATAATATTAACATACTGCCCCATCCCTGCTTTATCCCTGCCATATAGACAGATAATATAAACATACTGCCCCATCACTGCTTTATCCCTGTCTGAGACAGATAATATAAACATACTGCCCCATCCCTGCTTTATCCATGTCTGAGACAGATAATATAAACATACTGCCCCATCCCTGCTTTATCCCTGTCTGAGACAGATAATATTAACATACTGCACCATCCCTGCTTTATCACTGTCTGAGACAGATAATATAAACATACTGCCCCATCCCTGCTTTATCCCTGTCTGAGACAGATAATATAAACATACTGTCCCATCCCTGCTTTATCCCTGCCATATAGACAGATAATATAAACATACTGCCCCATCCCTGCTTTATCCCTGTCTGAGACAGATAATATAAACATACTGCCCCATCCCTGCTTTATCCCTGTCTGAGACAGATAATATAAACATACTGCCCCATCCCTGCTTTATCCCTGTCTGAGACAGATAATATAAACATACTGCCCCATCCCTGCTTTATCCCTGTCTGAGACAGATAATATAAACATACTGCCCCATCCCTGCTTTATCCATGTCTGAGACAGATAATATAAACATACTGCCCCATCCCTGCTTTATCCCTGTCTGAGACAGATAATATAAACATACTGCCCCATCCCTGCTTTATCCCTGTCTGAGACAGATAATATAAACATACTGCCCCATCCCTGCTTTATCCCTGCCATATAGACAGATAATATAAACATACTGCCCCATCCCTGCTTTATCCCTGCCATATAGACAGATAATTTAAACATACTGCCCCATCCCTGCTTTATCCCTGCCATATAGACAGATAATATAAACATACTGCCCCATCCCTGCTTTATCCCTGCCATATAGACAGATAATATTAACATACTGCCCCATCCCTGCTTTATCCCTGTCTGAGACAGATAATATAAACATACTGCCCCATCCCTGCTTTATCCCTGTCTGAGACAGATAATATAAACATACTGCCCCATCCCTGCTTTATCCCTGTCTGAGACAGATAATATAAACATACTGCCCCATCCCTGCTTTATCCATGTCTGAGACAGATAATATAAACATACTGCCCCATCCCTGCTTTATCCCTGTCTGAGACAGATAATATAAACATACTGCCCCATCCCTGCTTTATCCCTGTCTGAGACAGATAATATAAACATACTGCCCCATCCCTGCTTTATCCCTGCCATATAGACAGATAATATAAACATACTGCCCCATCCCTGCTTTATCCCTGCCATATAGACAGATAATTTAAACATACTGCCCCATCCCTGCTTTATCCCTGCCATATAGACAGATAATATAAACATACTGCCCCATCCCTGCTTTATCCCTGCCATATAGACAGATAATATTAACATACTGCCCCATCCCTGCTTTATCCCTGCCATATAGACAGATAATATAAACATACTGCCCCATCCCTGCTTTATCCCTGTCTGAGACAGATAATATAAACATACTGCCCCATCCCTGCTTTATCCCTGCCATATAGACAGACAATATAAACATACTGCCCCATCCCTGCTTTATCCCTGTCTGAGACAGATAATATAAACATACTGCCCCATCCCTGCTTTATCCCTGTCTGAGACAGATAATATAAACATACTGCCCCATCCCTGCTTTATCCCTGTCTGAGACAGATAATATAAACATACTGCCCCATCCCTGCTTTATCCCTGTCTGAGACAGATAATATAAACATACTGCCCCATCCCTGCTTTATCCCTGCCATATAGACAGATAATATAAACATACTGCCCCATCCCTGCTTTATCCCTGCCATATAGACAGATAATATAAACATACTGCCCCATCCCTGCTTTATCCCTGCCATATAGACAGATAATATAAACATACTGCCCCATCCCTGCTTTATCCCTGCCTGAGACAGATAATATAAACATACTGCCCCATCCCTGCTTTATCCCTGCCATATAGACAGATAATATAAACATACTGCCCCATCCCTGCTTTATCCCTGTCTGAGACAGATAATATAAACACACTGCCCCATCCCTGCTTTATCCCTGCCATATAGACAGATAATATAAACATACTGCCCCATCCCTGCTTTATCCCTGCCACATAGACAGATAATATAAACATACTGCCCCATCCCTGCTTTATCCCTGCCATATAGACAGATAATATAAACATACTGCCCCATCCCTGCTTTATCCCTGCCTGAGACAGATAATATAAACATACTGCCCCATCCCTGCTTTATCCCTGCCATATAGACAGATAATATAAACATACTGCCCCATCCCTGCTTTATCCCTGTCTGAGACAGATAATATAAACACACTGCCCCATCCCTGCTTTATCCCTGCCATATAGACAGATAATATAAACATACTGCCCCATCCCTGCTTTATCCCTGCCATATAGACAGATAATATAAACATACTGCCCCATCCCTGCTTTATCCCTGCCATATAGACAGATAATATAAACATACTGCCCCATCCCTGCTTTATCCCTGCCTGAGACAGATAATATAAACATACTGCCCCATCCCTGCTTTATCCCTGCCATATAGACAGATAATATAAACATACTGCCCCATCCCTGCTTTATCCCTGTCTGAGACAGATAATATAAACACACTGCCCCATCGCTGCTTTATCCCTGCCATATAGACAGATAATATAAACATACTGCCCCATCCCTGCTTTATCCCTGTCTGAGACATATAATATAAACATACTGCCCCATCCCTGCTTTATCCCTGTCTGAGACAGATAATATTAACATACTGCCCCATCCCTGCTTTATCCCTGCCATATAGACAGATAATATAAACATACTGCCCCATCACTGCTTTATCCCTGTCTGAGACAGATAATATAAACATACTGCCCCATCCCTGCTTTATCCATGTCTGAGACAGATAATATAAACATACTGCCCCATCCCTGCTTTATCCCTGTCTGAGACAGATAATATTAACATACTGCACCATCCCTGCTTTATCACTGTCTGAGACAGATAATATAAACATACTGCCCCATCCCTGCTTTATCCCTGTCTGAGACAGATAATATAAACATACTGTCCCATCCCTGCTTTATCCCTGCCATATAGACAGATAATATAAACATACTGCCCCATCCCTGCTTTATCCCTGTCTGAGACAGATAATATAAACATACTGCCCCATCCCTGCTTTATCCCTGTCTGAGACAGATAATATAAACATACTGCCCCATCCCTGCTTTATCCCTGTCTGAGACAGATAATATAAACATACTTCCCCATCCCTGCTTTATCCCTGTCTGAGACAGATAATATAAACATACTGCCCCATCCCTGCTTTATCCATGTCTGAGACAGATAATATAAACATACTGCCCCATCCCTGCTTTATCCCTGTCTGAGACAGATAATATAAACATACTGCCCCATCCCTGCTTTATCCCTGTCTGAGACAGATAATATAAACATACTGCCCCATCCCTGCTTTATCCCTGCCATATAGACAGATAATATAAACATACTGCCCCATCCCTGCTTTATCCCTGCCATATAGACAGATAATTTAAACATACTGCCCCATCCCTGCTTTATCCCTGCCATATAGACAGATAATATAAACATACTGCCCCATCCCTGCTTTATCCCTGCCATATAGACAGATAATATTAACATACTGCCCCATCCCTGCTTTATCCCTGTCTGAGACAGATAATATAAACATACTGCCCCATCCCTGCTTTATCCCTGTCTGAGACAGATAATATAAACATACTGCCCCATCCCTGCTTTATCCCTGTCTGAGACAGATAATATAAACATACTGCCCCATCCCTGCTTTATCCATGTCTGAGACAGATAATATAAACATACTGCCCCATCCCTGCTTTATCCCTGTCTGAGACAGATAATATAAACATACTGCCCCACCCCTGCTTTATCCCTGTCTGAGACAGATAATATAAACATACTGCCCCATCCCTGCTTTATCCCTGCCATATAGACAGATAATATAAACATACTGCCCCATCCCTGCTTTATCCCTGCCATATAGACAGATAATTTAAACATACTGCCCCATCCCTGCTTTATCCCTGCCATATAGACAGATAATATAAACATACTGCCCCATCCCTGCTTTATCCCTGCCATATAGACAGATAATATTAACATACTGCCCCATCCCTGCTTTATCCCTGCCATATAGACAGATAATATAAACATACTGCCCCATCCCTGCTTTATCCCTGTCTGAGACAGATAATATAAACATACTGCCCCATCCCTGCTTTATCCCTGCCATATAGACAGACAATATAAACATACTGCCCCATCCCTGCTTTATCCCTGTCTGAGACAGATAATATAAACATACTGCCCCATCCCTGCTTTATCCCTGTCTGAGACAGATAATATAAACATACTGCCCCATCCCTGCTTTATCCCTGTCTGAGACAGATAATATAAACATACTGCCCCATCCCTGCTTTATCCCTGTCTGAGACAGATAATATAAACATACTGCCCCATCCCTGCTTTATCCCTGCCATATAGACAGATAATATAAACATACTGCCCCATCCCTGCTTTATCCCTGCCATATAGACAGATAATATAAACATACTGCCCCATCCCTGCTTTATCCCTGCCATATAGACAGATAATATAAACATACTGCCCCATCCCTGCTTTATCCCTGTCTGAGACAGATAATATAAACATACTGCCCCATCCCTGCTTTATCCCTGTCTGAGACAGATAATATAAACATACTGCCCAATCCCTGCTTTATCCCTGCCATATAGACAGATAATATAAACATACTGCCCCATCCCTGCTTTATCCCTGCCATATAGACAGATAATTTAAACATACTGCCCCATCCCTGCTTTATCCCTGCCATATAGACAGATAATATAAACATACTGCCCCATCCCTGCTTTATCCCTGTCTGAGACAGATAATATAAACATACTGCCCCATCCCTGCTTTATCCCTGTCTGAGACAGATAAGATAAACATACTGCCCCATCCCTGCTTTATCCCTGCCATATAGACAGATAATTTAAACATACTGCCCCATCCCTGCTTTATCCCTGCCATATAGACAGATAATATAAACATACTGCCCCATCCCTGCTTTATCCCTGCCATATAGACAGATAATATAAACATACTGCCCCATCCCTGCTTTATCCCTGCCATATAGACAGATAATATTAACATACTGCCCCATCCCTGCTTTATCCCTGCTATATAGACAGATAATATAAACATACTGCCCCATCCCTGCTTTATCCCTGTCTGAGACAGATAATATAAACATACTGCCCCATCCCTGCTTTATCCCTGTCTGAGACAGATAATATAAACATACTGCCCCATCCCTGCTTTATCCCTGCCATATAGACAGATAATTTAAATATACTGCCCCATCCCTGCTTTATCCCTGCCATATAGACAGATAATATAAACATACTGCCCCATCCCTGCTTTATCCCTGCCATATAGACAGATAATATAAACATACTGCCCCATCCCTGCTTTATCCCTGCCATATAGACAGATAATATTAACATACTGCCCCATCCCTGCTTTATCCCTGCCATATAGACAGATAATATAAACATACTGCCCCATCCCTGCTTTATCCCTGCCATATAGACAGATCATTTAAACATACTGCCCCATCCCTGCTTTATCCCTGCCATATAGACAGATAATATAAACATACTGCCCCATCCCTGCTTTATCCCTGCCATATAGACAGATAATATAAACATACTGCCCCATCCCTGCTTTATCCCTGTCTGAGACAGATAATATAAACATACTGCCCCATCCCTGCTTTATCCCTGTCTGAGACAGATAATATAAACATACTGCCCCATCCCTGCTTTATCCCTGCCATATAGACAGATAATATAAACATACTGCCCCATCCCTGCTTTATCCCTGTCTGAGACAGATAATATAAACATACTGCCCCATCCCTGCTTTATCCCTGTCTGAGACAGATAATATAAACATACTGCCCCATCCCTGCTTTATCCCTGTCTGAGACATATAATATAAACATACTGCCCCATCCCTGCTTTATCCCTGCCATATAGACAGATAATATAAACATACTGCCCCATCCCTGCTTTATCCCTGCCATATAGACAGATCATTTAAACATACTGCCCCATCCCTGCTTTATCCCTGCCATATAGACAGATAATATAAACATACTGCCCCATCCCTGCTTTATCCCGGTCTGAGACAGATAATATAAACATACTGCCCCATCCCTGCTTTATCCCTGTCTGAGACAGATAATATAAACATACTGCCCCATCCCTGCTTTATCCCTGCCATATAGACAGATAATTTAAACATACTGCCCCATCCCTGCTTTATCCCTGCCATATAGACAGATAATATAAACATACTGCCCCATCCCTGCTTTATCCCTGCCATATAGACAGATAATATAAACATACTGCCCCATCCCTGCTTTTTCCCTGTCTGAGACAGATAATATTAACATACTGCCCCATCCCTGCTTTATCCCTGTCTGAGTCAGATAATATTAACATACTGCCCCATCCCTGCTTTATCCCTGCCATATAGACAGATCATTTAAACATACTGCCCCATCCCTGCTTTATCCCTGCCATATAGACAGATAATTTAAACATACTGCCCCATCCCCCATCCCATATAGACAGATAATTATCATCCCGGTCTGAGACAGATAATATAAACATACTGCCCCATCCCTGCTTTACATTTACATTAGACAGATAATATATAATACTGCCCCCTCCCTGCTTTATCCCTGTCTGAGACAGATAATATAAACATACTGCCCCATCCCTGCTTTATCCCTGCCATATAGACAGATAATTTAAACATACTGCCCCATCCCTGCTTTATCCCTGCCATATAGACAGATAATATAAACATACTGCCCCATCCCTGCTTTATCCCTGCCATATAGACAGATAATATAAACATACTGCCCCATCCCTGCTTTATCCCTGCCATATAGACAGATAATATATAATACTGCCCCCTCCCTGCTTTATCCCTGTCTGAGACAGATAATATAAACATACTGCCCCATCCCTGCTTTATCCCTGTCTGAGACAGATAATATAAACATACTGCCCCATCCCTGCTTTATCCCTGCCATATAGACAGATAATATAAACATACTGCCCCATCCCTGCTTTATCCCTGCCATATAGACAGATAATATTAACATACTGCCCCATCCCTGCTTTATCCCTGTCTGAGACAGATAATATAAACATACTGCCCCATCCCTGCTTTATCCCTGCCATATAGACAGATAATATTAACATACTGCCCCATCCCTGCTTTATCCCTGCCATATAGACAGATAATTTAAACATACTGCCCCATCCCTGCTTTATCCTTGCCATATAGACAGATAATATAAACATACTGCCCCATCCCTACTTTATCCCTGCCATATAGACAGATAATATAAACATACTGCCCCATCCCTGCTTTATCCCTGCCTGAGACAGATAATATAAACATACTGCCCCATCCCTGCTTTATCCCTGCCATATAGACAGATAATATAAACATACTGCCCCATCCCTGCTTTATCCCTGTCTGAGACAGATAATATAAACACACTGCCCCATCCCTGCTTTATCCCTGCCATATAGACAGATAATATAAACATACTGCCCCATCCCTGCTTTATCCCTGCCATATAGACAGATAATATAAACATACTGCCCCATCCCTGCTTTATCCCTGCCATATAGACAGATAATATAAACATACTGCCCCATCCCTGCTTTATCCCTGCCTGAGACAGATAATATAAACATACTGCCCCATCCCTGCTTTATCCCTGCCATATAGACAGATAATATAAACATACTGCCCCCTCCCTGCTTTATCCCTGTCTGAGACAGATAATATAAACACACTGCCCCATCCCTGCTTTATCCCTGCCATATAGACAGATAATATAAACATACTGCCCCATCCCTGCTTTATCCCTGCCATATATACAGATAATATAAACATACTGCCCCATCCCTGCTTTATCCCTGTCTGAGACAGATAATATAAACATACTGCCCCATCCCTGCTTTATCCCTGTCTGAGACATATAATATAAACATACTGCCCCATCCCTGCTTTATCCCTGTCTGAGACAGATAATATTAACATACTGCCCCATCCCTGCTTTATCCCTGCCATATAGACAGATAATATTAACATACTGCCCCATCCCTGCTTTATCCCTGCCATATAGACAGATAATATAAACATACTGCCCCATCCCTGCTTTATCCCTGCCATATAGACAGATAATATTAACATACTGCCCCATCCCTGCTTTATCCCTGCCATATAGACAGATAATATTAACATACTGCCCCATCCCTGCTTTATCCCTGCCATATAGACAGATAATATTAACATACTGCCCCATCCCTGCTTTATCCCTGCCATATAGACAGATAATATTAACATACTGCCCCGTCCCTGCTTTATCCCTGTCTGAGACATATAATATAAACATACTGCCCCATCCCTGCTTTATCCCTGTCTGAGACAGATAATATTAACATACTGCCCCATCCCTGCTTTATCCCTGCCATATAGACAGATAATATTAACATACTGCCCCATCCCTGCTTTATCCCTGCCATATAGACAGATAATATAAACATACTGCCCCATCCCTGCTTTATCCCTGCCATATAGACAGATAATATTAACATACTGCCCCATCCCTGCTTTATCCCTGCCATATAGACAGATAATATAAACATACTGCCCCATCCCTGCTTTATCCCTGCCATATAGACAGATAATATTAACATACTGCCCCATCCCTGCTTTATCCCTGCCATATAGACAGATAATATAAACATACTGCCCCATCCCTGCTTTATCCCTGCCATATAGACATATAATATAAACATACTGCCCCATCCCTGCTTTATCCCTGCCATATAGACAGATAATATTAACATACTGCCCCATACCTGCTTTATCCCTGCCATATAGACAGATAATATTAACATACTGCCCCGTCCCTGCTTTATCCCTGTCTGAGACATATAATATAAACATACTGCCCCATCCCTGCTTTATCCCTGCCATATAGACAGATAATATTAACATACTGCCCCATCCCTGCTTTATCCCTGCCATATAGACAGATAATATAAACATACTGCCCCATCCCTGCTTTATCCCTGCCATATAGACAGATAATATAAACATACTGCCCCATCCCTGCTTTATCCCTGCCATATAGACAGATAATTTAAACATACTGCCCCATCCCTGCTTTATCCCTGCCATATAGACAGATAATATAAACATACTGCCCCATCCCTGCTTTATCCCTGCCATATAGACAGATAATATAAACATACTGCCCCATCCCTGCTTTTTCCCTGTCTGAGACAGATAATATTAACATACTGCCCCATCCCTGCTTTATCCCTGTCTGAGACATATAATATAAACATACTGCCCCATCCCTGCTTTATCCCTGTCTGAGTCAGATAATATTAACATACTGCCCCATCCCTGCTTTATCCCTGCCATATAGACAGATCATTTAAACATACTGCCCCATCCCTGCTTTATCCCTGCCATATAGACAGATAATATAAACATACTGCCCCATCCCTGCTTTATCCCGGTCTGAGACAGATAATATAAACATACTGCCCCATCCCTGCTTTACATTTACATTACATTTAAGTCATTTAGCAGACGCTCTTATCCAGAGCGACTTTATCCCTGTCTGAGACAGATAATATAAACATACTGCCCCATCCCTGCTTTATCCCTGCCATATAGACAGATAATTTAAACATACTGCCCCATCCCTGCTTTATCCCTGCCATATAGACAGATAATATAAACATACTGCCCCATCCCTGCTTTATCCCTGCCATATAGACAGATAATATAAACATACTGCCCCATCCCTGCTTTATCCCTGCCATATAGACAGATAATATATAATACTGCCCCATCCCTGCTTTATCCCTGTCTGAGACAGATAATATAAACATACTGCCCCATCCCTGCTTTATCCCTGTCTGAGACAGATAATATAAACATACTGCCCCATCCCTGCTTTATCCCTGCCATATAGACAGATAATATAAACATACTGCCCCATCCCTGCTTTATCCCTGCCATATAGACAGATAATATTAACATACTGCCCCATCCCTGCTTTATCCCTGTCTGAGACAGATAATATAAACATACTGCCCCATCCCTGCTTTATCCCTGCCATATAGACAGATAATATTAACATACTGCCCCATCCCTGCTTTATCCCTGCCATATAGACAGATAATTTAAACATACTGCCCCATCCCTGCTTTATCCTTGCCATATAGACAGATAATATAAACATACTGCCCCATCCCTGCTTTATCCCTGCCATATAGACAGATAATATAAACATACTGCCCCATCCCTGCTTTATCCCTGCCTGAGACAGATAATATAAACATACTGCCCCATCCCTGCTTTATCCCTGCCATATAGACAGATAATATAAACATACTGCCCCATCCCTGCTTTATCCCTGTCTGAGACAGATAATATAAACACACTGCCCCATCCCTGCTTTATCCCTGCCATATAGACAGATAATATAAACATACTGCCCCATCCCTGCTTTATCCCTGCCATATAGACAGATAATATAAACATACTGCCCCATCCCTGCTTTATCCCTGCCATATAGACAGATAATATAAACATACTGCCCCATCCCTGCTTTATCCCTGCCTGAGACAGATAATATAAACATACTGCCCCATCCCTGCTTTATCCCTGCCATATAGACAGATAATATAAACATACTGCCCCCTCCCTGCTTTATCCCTGTCTGAGACAGATAATATAAACACACTGCCCCATCCCTGCTTTATCCCTGCCATATAGACAGATAATATAAACATACTGCCCCATCCCTGCTTTATCCCTGCCATATATACAGATAATATAAACATACTGCCCCATCCCTGCTTTATCCCTGTCTGAGACAGATAATATAAACATACTGCCCCATCCCTGCTTTATCCCTGTCTGAGACATATAATATAAACATACTGCCCCATCCCTGCTTTATCCCTGTCTGAGACAGATAATATTAACATACTGCCCCATCCCTGCTTTATCCCTGCCATATAGACAGATAATATTAACATACTGCCCCATCCCTGCTTTATCCCTGCCATATAGACAGATAATATAAACATACTGCCCCATCCCTGCTTTATCCCTGCCATATAGACAGATAATATAAACATACTGCCCCATCCCTGCTTTATCCCTGCCATATAGACAGATAATATAAACATACTGCCCCATCCCTGCTTTATCCCTGTCTGAGACAGATAATATTAACATACTGCCCCATCCCTGCTTTATCCCTGTCTGAGACATATAATATAAACATACTGCCCCATCCCTGCTTTATCCCTGTCTGAGACAGATAATATTAACATACTGCCCCATCCCTGCTTTATCCCTGCCATATAGACAGATAATATTAACATACTGCCCCATCCCTGCTTTATCCCTGCCATATAGACAGATAATATAAACATACTGCCCCATCCCTGCTTTATCCCTGCCATATAGACAGATAATATTAACATACTGCCCCATCCCTGCTTTATCCCTGCCATATAGACAGATAATATTAACATACTGCCCCATCCCTGCTTTATCCCTGCCATATAGACAGATAATATTAACATACTGCCCCATCCCTGCTTTATCCCTGCCATATAGACAGATAATATTAACATACTGCCCCGTCCCTGCTTTATCCCTGTCTGAGACATATAATATAAACATACTGCCCCATCCCTGCTTTATCCCTGTCTGAGACAGATAATATTAACATACTGCCCCATCCCTGCTTTATCCCTGCCATATAGACAGATAATATTAACATACTGCCCCATCCCTGCTTTATCCCTGCCATATAGACAGATAATATAAACATACTGCCCCATCCCTGCTTTATCCCTGCCATATATAGACAGATAATATTAACATACTGCCCCATCCCTGCTTTATCCCTGCCATATAGACAGATAATATAAACATACTGCCCCATCCCTGCTTTATCCCTGCCATATAGACAGATAATATTAACATACTGCCCCATCCCTGCTTTATCCCTGCCATATAGACAGATAATATTAACATACTGCCCCATCCCTGCTTTATCCCTGCCATATAGACAGATAATATTAACATACTGCCCCATCCCTGCTTTATCCCTGCCATATAGACAGATAATATAAACATACTGCCCCATCCCTGCTTTATCCCTGCCATATAGACATATAATATAAACATACTGCCCCATCCCTGCTTTATCCCTGCCATATAGACAGATAATATTAACATACTGCCCCATCCCTGCTTTATCCCTGCCATATAGACAGATAATATTAACATACTGCCCCGTCCCTGCTTTATCCCTGTCTGAGACATATAATATAAACATACTGCCCCATCCCTGCTTTATCCCTGTCTGAGACAGATAATATTAACATACTGCCCCATCCCTGCTTTATCCCTGCCATATAGACAGATAATATTAACATACTGCCCCATCCCTGCTTTATCCCTGCCATATAGACAGATAATATAAACATACTGCCCCATCCCTGCTTTATCCCTGCCATATAGACAGATAATATTAACATACTGCCCCATCCCTGCTTTATCCCTGCCATATAGACAGATAATATTAACATACTGCCCCATCCCTGCTTTATCCCTGCCATATAGACAGATAATATTAACATACTGCCCCATCCCTGCTTTATCCCTGCCATATAGACAGATAATATTAACATACTGCCCCGTCCCTGCTTTATCCCTGTCTGAGACATATAATATAAACATACTGCCCCATCCCTGCTTTATCCCTGTCTGAGACAGATAATATTAACATACTGCCCCATCCCTGCTTTATCCCTGCCATATAGACAGATAATATTAACATACTGCCCCATCCCTGCTTTATCCCTGCCATATAGACAGATAATATAAACATACTGCCCCATCCCTGCTTTATCCCTGCCATATAGACAGATAATATTAACATACTGCCCCATCCCTGCTTTATCCCTGCCATATAGACAGATAATATAAACATACTGCCCCATCCCTGCTTTATCCCTGCCATATAGACAGATAATATTAACATACTGCCCCATCCCTGCTTTATCCCTGCCATATAGACAGATAATATTAACATACTGCCCCATCCCTGCTTTATCCCTGCCATATAGACAGATAATATTAACATACTGCCCCATCCCTGCTTTATCCCTGCCATATAGACAGATAATATAAACATACTGCCCCATCCCTGCTTTATCCCTGCCATATAGACATATAATATAAACATACTGCCCCATCCCTGCTTTATCCCTGCCATATAGACAGATAATATTAACATACTGCCCCATCCCTGCTTTATCCCTGCCATATAGACAGATAATATTAACATACTGCCCCGTCCCTGCTTTATCCCTGTCTGAGACATATAATATAAACATACTGCCCCATCCCTGCTTTATTCCTGTCTGAGACAGATAATATTAACATACTGCCCCATCCCTGCTTTATCCCTGCCATATAGACAGATAATATTAACATACTGCCCCATCCCTGCTTTATCCCTGCCATATAGACAGATAATATAAACATACTGCCCCATCCCTGCTTTATCCCTGCCATATAGACAGATAATATTAACATACTGCCCCATCCCTGCTTTATCCCTGCCATATAGACAGATAATATTAACATACTGCCCCATCCCTGCTTTATCCCTGCCATATAGACAGATAATATTAACATACTGCCCCATCCCTGCTTTATCCCTGCCATATAGACAGATAATATTAACATACTGCCCCATCCCTGCTTTATCCCTGCCATATAGACAGATAATATTAACATACTGCCCCGTCCCTGCTTTATCCCTGTCTGAGACATATAATATAAACATACTGCCCCATCCCTGCGTTATCCCTGTCTGAGACAGATAATATTAACATACTGCCCCATCCCTGCTTTATCCCTGCCATATAGACAGATAATATTAACATACTGCCCCATCCCTGCTTTATCCCTGCCATATAGACAGATAATATAAACATACTGCCCCATCCCTGCTTTATCCCTGCCATATAGACAGATAATATTAACATACTGCCCCATCCCTGCTTTATCCCTGCCATATAGACAGATAATATAAACATACTGCCCCATCCCTGCTTTATCCCTGCCATATAGACAGATAATATTAACATACTGCCCCATCCCTGCTTTATCCCTGCCATATAGACAGATAATATTAACATACTGCCCCATCCCTGCTTTATCCCTGCCATATAGACAGATAATATTAACATACTGCCCCATCCCTGCTTTATCCCTGCCATATAGACAGATAATATAAACATACTGCCCCATCCCTGCTTTATCCCTGCCATATAGACATATAATATAAACATACTGCCCCATCCCTGCTTTATCCCTGCCATATAGACAGATAATATAAACATACTGCCCCATCCCTGCTTTATCCCTGTCTGAGACAGATAATATAAACATACTGCCCCATCCATGCTTTATCCCTGTCTGAGACATATAATATAAACATACTGCCCCATCCCTGCTTTATCCCTGCCATATAGACAGATAATATTAACATACTGCCCCATTCCTGCTTTATCCCTGTCTGAGACAGATAATATAAACATACTGCCCCATCCCTGCTTTATCCCTGTCTGAGACAGATAATATAAACATACTGCCCCATCCCTGCTTTATCCCTGTCTGAGACAGATAATATAAACATACTGCCCCATTCCTGCTTTATCCCTGTCTGAGACAGATAATATAAACATACTGCCCCATCCCTGCTTTATCCCTGTCTGAGACAGATAATATAAACATACTGCCCCATCCCTGCTTTATCCCTGTCTGAGACAGATAATAACCTCTAGCTACAGACACAAAATGCCTCTATACCTGTGACTAATACAGTGTGTGTTTTTGCACAATGTAAGCATTAACATAAATATTTTGACCTGTTCTGGAGAGGCACAGATGCATCATTACACTCAGATGTAGGAACATGTTTACCATTCATCCCTCTGAATGAGCATGTTGCAGCTGACCACAGCTTGTCCACTCCTGTGTTGCTGCTATATCCACTGCTCAAAAAAAAATTAAGGGAAAACTTAAACAACACAATGTAACTCCAAGTCAATCACACTTCTGTGAAATCAAACTGTCCACTTAGGAAGCAACACTGATTGACAATACATTTCACATGCTGTTGTGCTAATGGAATAGACAACAGGTGGAAATTCTAAGCAATTAGCAAGACACCCCCAATAAAGGAGTGGTTCTGCAGGTGGGGACCACAGACCACTTCACAGTTCCTATGCTTCCTGGCTGATGTTTTGGTCACTTTTGAATGCTGGCGGTGCTTTCACTCTAGTGGTAGCATGAGACGGAGTCTACAACCCACACAAGTGGCTCAGGTAGTGCAGCTCATCCAGGATGGCACATCAATGCGAGCTGTGGCAAGAAGGTTTGCTGTGTCTGTCAGCGTAGTGTCCAGAGCATGGAGGCGCTACCAGGAGACAGGCCAGTACATCAGGAGACGTGGAAGAGGCCGTAGGAGGGCAACAACCCAGCAGCAGGACCGCTACCTCCGCCTTTGTGCAAGGAGGAGCAGGATAAGCACTGCCAGAGCCCTGAAAAATGAACCCCAGCAGACCACAAATGTGCATGTGTCTGTTCAAATGGTCAGAAACAGACTCCATGAGGGTGGTATGAGGGCCCGACGTCCACAGGTGGGGGTTGTGCTTACAGCCCAACACTGTGCAGGACGTTTGGCATTTGCCAGAGAACACCAAGATTGGCAAATTCGCCACTGGCGCCCTGTGCTCTTCACAGATGAAAGCAGGTTCACACTGAGCACATGTGACAGACGTGACAGAGTCTGGAGACGCCGTGGAGAACGTTCTGCTGCCTGCAACATCCTCCAGCATGACCGGTTTGGCGGTGGGTCAGTCATGGTGTGGGGTGGCATTTATTTGGGGGCCCTCCATGTGATCACCAGAGGTAGCCTGACTGCCATTAGGTACCGAGATGAGATCCTCAGACCCCTTGTGAGACCATATGCTGGTGCGGTTGGCCCTGGGTTCCTCCTAATGCAAGACAATGCTAGACCTCATGTGGCTGGAGTGTGTCAGCAGTTCCTGCAAGAGGAAGACATTGATGCTATGGACTGGCCCGCCCGTTCCCCAGACCTTAATCCAATTGAGCACATCTGGGTCATCATGTCTCGCTCCATCCACCAACGCCACGCTGCACCACAGACTGTCCAGGAGTTGGCGGATGCTTTAGTCCAGGTCTGGGAGGAGATCCCTCAGGAGACCATCCTCCACCTCATCAGGAGCATGCCCAGGCGTTGTAGGGAGGTCATACAGGCACGTGGAGGCCACACACACTACTGAGCCTCATTTTGACTTGTTTTAAGGACATTACATCAAAGTTGGATCAGCCTGTAGTGTGGTTTTCCAGTTTAATTTTGAGTGTGACTCCAAATCCAGACCTCCATGGGTTGATACATTTGATTTCCATTGATAATTAGATTTTTGTGTGATTTTGTTGTCAGCACATTCAACTATGTAAAGAAAAAAGTATTTAATAAGAATATTTCATTCATTCAGATCTAGGATGTGTTATTTTAGTGTTCCCTTAATTTTTTGAACAGTGTATATATATATATATATATGTATGTATGTGTGTGTTGTTAATGTGCACGCATCAGCCTCATCCACTCATGCTCCTAAGGCTGATGAGACGGAGGCTTTTATACCCTGAGGACTATAATGCATGAGTTACTTACTGTGTAGTCATGTGCACTCGTGTGTACCGACATATATGAACACTAGTGTGCGCATGCGCTTGTGTTGTCCGGGTGCGTTCATGCATGATGCATGTATGTATAGGTCTAGTACATCCCAGAGTGTGCATGTGCAGAGTGTGTATAGTGTGTATGTGCAGAGTGTGCGTATGCAGAGTGTGTATGTGCAGAGTGTGTATAGTGTGTATGTTTGTGTATAGTGTGTATGTGCAGAGTGTGCATGTGCAGAGTGTGTATAGTGTGTATGTTTGTGTATAGTGTGTATGTGCAGAGTGTACGTATGCAGAGTGTGTATGTGCAGAGTGTGTATAGTGTGTATGTTTGTGTATAGTGTGTATGTGCAGAGTGTGCGTGTGCAGAGTGTGCGTATGCAGTGTGTATGTGCAGAGTGTGTATAGTGTGTATGTTTGTGTATAGTGTGTATGTGTAGAGTGTGCGTGTGCAGAGTGTGCATGTGCAGAGTGTGCGTGTGCAGAGTGTGCGTGTGCAGAGTGTGCGTGTGCAGAGTGTGTGTGTGCATGTGCAGTGTGTATAGTGTGTATGTTTGTGTATAGTGTGTATGTGTAGAGTGTGCGTGTGCAGAGTGTGCGTGTGCAGAGTGTGCGTATGCAGAGTGTGTATGTGCAGAGTGTGCGTATGCAGAGTGTGTATGTGCAGAGTGTGTTTGTGCATGTGCAGAGTGTGTATGTTTGTGTATAGTGTGTATGTGTAGAGTGTGCGTGTGTAGAGTGTGCGTGTGCAGAGTGTGCGTATGCAGAATGTGTATGTGCAGAGTTCAGCAGACTGGATTGGATGAGTTGTGTTTCTCACCAGCTTCAGGTTTCCTTAGGGTTAGGGTTTATTTAACTAGGCAAGTCAATTAAGAACAAATTCTTATTTTCAAACCCGGATGACATTGGGCTCGTTGTGCCCCGCCCAATGGGACTCCCAATCACAGCCGGTTGGATACAGCCTGGATTCGAACCAGGGACTGTAGTGACGCCTCTTGCACTGAAATGCAGTGACTTAGACCGTTGCGTCACTCGGGAGCAGCGTTGACTAGTGATGAGTGTGTTTTACTCTGCTACCCGGAGACTAAAGCCTCTCACCCCTCTGAAGATAACCCTCCCTCCAGCACCTTCTATCCAGCTCTGTACAGGATGAGAAGAGTCCCAGCCCACACCTGCTCTACCGGTCACACACACACACACACACACACACACACACACACACACACACACACACACACACACACACACACACACACACACACACACACACACACACACACACACACACACACACACACACACACACACACACACACACACACACACACACACACCATCCTTCCCCCTGCCACAGGCATCATCTGGGATTTCAATGGCCCTCATTAGTACCAGGCAGCATTGGATATAATGCATCTCTCTCAGGGTATCTGGTCATAAATGACACTTAGTGAAACACACATCACATACCACACCCCAACAACACATCTCTCATGGCCAGGGGGACTGAATATGAAACAGAGTCATCATTTGTTTTAGAATAAATGTGGCAAAAAACAAATGGAGACATTAAATGTATTTCTATAGCTTCCAAAATGTATTTTAGTTGAGGAGTGCCAAGATGGAGGCACAGTGGCTTCAACACAGCACTCCTGTCAGTCATCTAGTGTATATATACATTATTGGTTTCATTGTGGATCTACAGTTATTCAACTTTTTGAATGTGTGTATTTCAGTGCCAATGCGGTGAGCAGTCGGGACGGCCTGGACACAGAGACCGGCACAGAGTCCCTCCTGAGCCACCGTAGGGAGAGAGAGAGAGAACGTGCCCGGAGGAGAGCACGAGAGACTGAAAGTGAGTAACAATACACACAATTAGGATAACTACCTAAGTACAGTATGTGTGGTACTGTAACACCAATAACACATCATCACAATATCATTACACATCAGTTTAGCAATATAGCCTAACAGTGCGGACATTGTTCAGTAACACCCCGAAAGGGTGGACTGTAAAATAATGTCAAAACCAAATCAGAGGGTTCACAGGGTTCAGATGTGCTGGTGACAGGTAAGTGGAACAGTTTGACCAAGATTGCTTTCGGCGCTTTCTCTCTTTCCAAAGAGACCGATCTTGTTTTTTCTTGAGTGCAATTCAGGTTCATGGTCAGAGGCTATTTTCCACCTGATGGCTTAACTTCAGGATCTGTGGGAGGAGTACGTTTCTTCCTATTATGACCATGTATAGCAGCTGGATGGGTGGTGGATGGATGGCCCCCCCAAAAAATAAATACAAAATAAAACTATAGCAGATATATAGCTGCCTCTCGGTTATTGTGGAGATCTGAAACCACCTTTGCTTGTTTTTACTATTGGGAAACTATTCAAATAAACTCTTCTTTGTTGCTGCATATTTTATCCTTACTGCATGTACACATACAGTATCATGAATAATGGACATGTGAAAATGTCAGGAAACTCATACAAGTCTTGGTTAAGATTATTATTATATTATTTATTTGTTGTTACTGTCATGGAAACATTTTGGCACTGAGCTCAGCAAAAAGTTCTGAAAAGGTCACTTGGAGAGGAGGAGGGCTTCCTCTGTCCTCCTTCAGGGACCTTCCTCTATCCTCCTTCAGGGACCTTCCTCTGTCCTCCTTCAGGGACCTTCCTCTATCCTCCTTCAAGGACCTTCCTCTGTCCTCCTTCAGGGACCTTCCTCTATCCTCCTTCAAGGACCTTCCTCTGTCCTCCTTCAGAGACCTTCCTCTGTCCTCCTTCAGGGACCTTCCTCTGTCCTCCTTCAGGGACCTTCCTCTGTCCTCCTTCAGGGACCTTCCTCTATCCTCCTTCAGGGACCTTCCTCTATCCTCCTTCAGGGACCTTCCTCTGTCCTCCTTCAGGGACCTTCCTCTGTCCTCCTTCAGGGACCTTCCTCTATCCTCCTTCAGGGACCTTCCTCTATCCTCCTTCAGGGACCTTCCTCTATCCTCCTTCAGGGACCTTCCTCTGTCCTCCTTCAGGGACCTTCCTCTATCCTCCTTCAGGGACCTTCCTCTGTCCTCCTTCAGGGACCTTCCTCTCCTCCTTCAGGACCTTCCTCTGTCCTCCTTCAGGGACCTTCCTCTTTGTCCTCCTTCAGGGACCTTCCTCTGTCCTCCTTCAGGGACCTTCCTCTGTCCTCCTTCAGGGACCTTCCTCTGTCCTCCTTCAGGGACCTTCCCTATCTCCTTCCTTCCTCTGTCCTCCTTCAGGACCTTCCTCTATCCTCCTTGGGACCTTCCTCTGTCCTCCTTCAGGGACCTTCCTCTATCCTCCTTCAGGGACCTTCCTCTGTCCTCCTTCAGAGACCTTCCTCTGTCCTCCTTCAGGGACCTTCCTCTATCCTCCTTCAGGGACCTTCCTCTGTCCTCCTTCAGGGACCTTCCTCTATCCTCCTTCAAGGACCTTCCTCTGTCCTCCTTCAGGGACCTTCCTCTATCCTCCTTCAAGGACCTTCCTCTGTCCTCCTTCATGGACCTTCCTCTATCCTCCTTCTGGGACCTTCCTCTGTCCTCCTTCAGGGACCTTCCTCTATCATCCTTCAGGGACCTTCCTCTGTCCTCCTTCAGGGACCTTCCTCTATCCTCCTTCAAGGACCTTCCTCTGTCCTCCTTCAGGGACCTTCCTCTATCCTCCTTCAAGGACCTTCCTCTGTCCTCCTTCAGGGACCTTCCTCTATCCTCCTTCAGGGACCTTCCTCTGTCCTCCTTCAGGGACCTTCCTCTATCCTCCTTCAGGGACCTTCCTCTATCCTCCTTCAGGGACCTTCCTCTGTCCTCCTTCAGGTACCTTCCTCTATCCTCCTTCAGGGACCTTCCTCTATCCTCCTTTAGGGACCTTCCTCTATCCTCCTTCAGGAACCTTCCTCTGTCCCCCTTCAGGGACGTTCGTATGTCCTCCTTCAGGGACCTTCCTCTGTCCTCCTTCAGGGACCTTCCTCTATCCTCCTTCAGGGACCTTCCTCTGTCCTCCTTCAGGGACCTTCCTCTATCCTCCTTCAGGGACCTTCCTCTATCCTCCTTCAGGGACCTTCCTCTGTCCTCCTTCAGGGACCTTCCTCTATCCTCCTTCAGGGACCTTCCTCTTTCCCCCTTCAGGGACCTTCCTCTATGTCCTCCTTCAGGGACCTCCTCTATCCTCCTTCAGGGACCTTTCTATCCTCCTTCAGGGACCTTCCTATATCCTCCTTCAGGGACCTTCCTCTATCTTCCATCAGGGACCTTCCTCTGTCCTCCTTCAGGGACCTTCCTCTATCCTCCTTTAGGGACCTTCCTCTATCCTCCTTCAGGGACCTTCCTCTTTCCCCCTTCAGGGACGTTCGTATGTCCTCCTTCAGGGACCTTCCTCTATCCTCCTTCAGGGACCTTCCTCTATCCTCCTTCAGGGACCTTCCTATATCCTCCTTCAGGGACCTTCCTCTATCTTCCATCAGGGACCTTCCTCTGTCCTCCTTCAGGGACCTTCCTCTATCCTCCTTTAGGGACCTTCCTCTATCCTCCTTCAGGGACCTTCCTCTATCCTCCTTCAGGGACCTTCCTCTGTCCTCCTTCAGGGACCTTCCTCTATCTTCCATCAGGGACCTTCCTCTGTCCTCCTTCAGAGACCTTCCTCTGTCCTCCTTCTGGGAACTTCCTCTGTCCTCCTTCAGGGACCTTCCTCTATCCTCCTTCAGGGACCTTCCTATGTCCTCCTTCAGAGACCTTCCTCTGTCCTCCTTCAGGGACCTTCCTCTGTCTTCCTTCAGGGACCTTCCTCTGTCCTCCTTCAGGGACCTTCCTATATCCTCCTTCAGAGACCTTCCTCTGTCCTCCTTCAGGGACCTTCCTCTGTCCTCCTTCAGGGACCTTCCTCTATCCTCCTTCAGGGACCTTCCTCTATCCTCCTTCAGGGACCTTCCTCTGTCCTCCTTCAGAGACCTTCCTCTGTCCTCCTTCAGGGACCTTCCTCTGTCTTCCTTCAGGGACCTTCTTCTATCCTCCTTCAGGGACCTTCCTCTATCCTCCTTTAGGGACCTTCCTCTATCCTCCTTCAGGGACCTTCCTCTATCCTCCTTCAGGGACCTTCCTCTATCCTCCTTTAGGGACCTTCCTCTATCCTCCTTCAAGGACCTTCCTCTATCCTCCTTCAGGGACCTTCCTCTATCCTCCTTCAGGGACCTTCCTATATCCTCCTTCAGGATCCCCCTTCATCAGGGACCTTCCTCCTTCCATCAGGGACCTTCCTCCTATCCTCCTTCAGGGACCTCTATCCTCCTCCTCAGAGTCTGTCCTCCTTCAGGGACCTTCCTGACTTCCTTCAGGGACCTATCTTCCTTCAGGGACCTTCCTCTGTCCTCCCTTCAGGGATCCTCCTTCAGGGACCTTTCCTCCTTCAGGGACCTTCCTCTATCCTCCTTTAGGGACCTTCCTCTCGTCTCACCATTCTGTTATCTAGAGAGTAAATAAGCACATTCCATGTCACCTCTCTTTCTACACTCAGAATGAATGTGTGCGGTGTAGTGCTTTGAGAAATATAATATTTTAAGATGGCACTTTGGACAATATCATTATTAGCAATTCTGATTCTTCCAATAATAATAGTCACTCCTACTCATTTCCACCTTTACTCCTGTTTATACACTTCTCCTGGAACCGGTTCAACAGTGTGATGATGTTGGTGTCTATATTTACCATTCAACAACTACTGTAATGTGTCAGCCTACAGTCCCTGCTGTCTGTTCCTCTATTTCTCCTCCATCCACAGCAGATAGAGCCAGAGACAGTCCTTTATCTCTTTATCTCATCACTCCATCTCTTCCTCCCCTGTTCTGCTGTTCACAGCAAGCCTGGCTGTGTGGATCCTGCAGCTCCAGGCTCATTAACCAAACACTCATTCATTTCTGTGGCTTAATTAGGATGAGCAAGATAAAGCATCAGGCTGGTTGGTACTGTAGAGACGAGAGAGCTGTGAAGTCTATTTGTAATGCAGGGGCATGTGTGTACCTGCTGTCCTACTGGGAAACAAACTACAGAACTGGAATCATGTAACCTATCTCTTCTCCTCTCACTACAACCTTTGTCTTTCTAGCAACGCTGCTAAGTTCTGATTTGAGAAAGTGAAAATAGGGCTGTGTGTCATGTCCCTGTGGCCCTCTCTAGAAATATCAGCCAGTAGCAGCCCCACTGTAATAATCTCTCTCTCTCTCTCTCTCTCTCTCTCTCTCTCTCTCTCTCTCTCTCTCTCTCTCTCTCTCTCTCTCTCTCTCTCTCTCTCTCTCTCTCTCTCTCTCTCTCTCTCTCTCTCTCTCTCTCTCTCTCTCTCTCTCTCTCTCTCTCTCTCCCTCTCTCCCTCTTCCACCCCTCCTTCCATCTGGTTTCATTGCCTGCCGGCCTGCTAGTTAGTTAGTGCTAATTAAATGAGAGTGTCAGGGAACAGGGCATGTCCCTCATGGAGAACACACTGCTTCATGGCTCATAAAACTCTGCCCTACACTGCTCAATATAATCAAATTCAGGCTTTATTTGTTTAGAGCGCTACAATGCCAATTGTGGTCATTCAATCTGTGTCCTTGACTTAAAGGCCCATGCCCATCCAGCGACATGTAAAGTTATCCTGCCTGGCACTGCAGCAGTAGTATAGCAGGAATTCCCCTCTTTCTTTAAGTGCCACTGTGTCTGTGTGTATGCAGCCTGCTTTACAATGAACTGAGCAGGGTGAATCAGTGTTTTAACAGTGGTAAACATATCTCTTGTTCTCTCATTTCTGGCTGTAGGTATGTGAGAATGAATGGATTAATAATGCAGTGTTTGACAGGGTGAGGAGAGTGGACAGCTGGAGACTGAGCCCACAGGACACTGTGGAGGTATGGGAGAGGATCTGTTTCAGGGCCACAAGCCTTTTAGCTGTGCTACCTGCACTGGGAGATGAGGGGGGTAGTAGGCGAACTGAGACCCCTGTCTGTCTGTCTGTCTGTCTGTCTGTCTGTCTGTCTGTCTGTCTGTCTGTCTGTCTGTCTGTCTGTCTGTCTGTCTGTCTGTCTGTCTGTCTGTCTGTCTGTCTGTCTGTCTGTCTGTCTGTCTGTCTGTCTGTCTGTCTGTCTGTCTGTCTGTCTGTCTGTCTGTCTGTCTGTCTGTCTGTCTGTCTGTCTGTCTGTCTGTCTGTCTGGCTTTATCACGCTGTGGCTTTGGCAGGACTGTTATGACACCTGCAATAGGTGTATTGACTCCAGAGTGGTTTTACGAATCACTGTATAATAGCCTAATCAAAATGTAGGCAGCAATAATCCAGAATATTTATATTCAGTTAAAATGTATTGAGGTCAAATGAGCATTCCTAAATGTTTAAGATGCTTGGAACCTAGTGTTTAGCAAAATATTTTCATTTAAACATTTGCTATTTTGTGAAGTGTATTGTGATGAAGTGAGAGCATGAGCTTTGTGCTTCTGAGAGGCTTTGGCACTGTTAATCACCTGATGGCACCATCACCTGATGGCACCATCACCTGATGGCACCATCACCTGATGGCACCATCACCTGTGGCGGTTAGAGATATGCTCGTGCATCATATAAAATCCCATCAAATGCTGGGCAATCTCTCCGCGCTTTGGAATGCAGTTCTCTGATAGGTCAGAGAGAGATTATCAGACATTCAGCCGTGTGCCATGGGATGGGAGTGCGGGGTAGTATTTTCGCGCTACCAATTCGTTCAGTTTCCCAGTGCGTCGCACGAGCCCACTGGCTCTCTGATCTGACTCTCCCGCGGTTGAGGTAAGATAATACAATTTGCTAATGGAATTGCTGTATAGGGGAGTTTGTCGTCCACTGGCTGTTAAATGGTAGATACGTGTGATGGAAGTAAATGATTTAGGTCCTTTATTTTAGGTTAATGCAGGTTCTTGTCTAACCTTTGCAGCAGTAAATTCAAATATGGCTGAACGAGGAAGTAACTAATATTATCATCATCCAGCTGCTGACATTTTTTATTATAGACATCTTTTGTGCTCATGCAAGTATTTATTTTCCTATTGTGTAGACTACATTCTATTGAAGAGTTTGACTGTTTTGTGAATGGAGTAGCCTAAGTGATTGTTTTTTAGACAGTCTAGTAGATAGCGATCATAATGGTTTATTATATCCTACATAATCACCCACCTTATCATACCGTAATACCTTCATTTTAGCAGATAACGTATGACATTCCAATCCCTCTTTATGGCTCTAAAATCATGCCATGAAAAAATCCTGATCCAATCTGAGTAATGGAGGATAGAAGGCAGCTTTGGCACTGAAGGCTTATAGTTCACAGCACAGTGTCCCAAAATAGAATAGGTTTGATTTATTGGTTTTGTATTGTTTGGTCAATGAGTATAGTAGTAGATGACATGTTAATGAGTATAGTAGTAGATGACATGTCAATGAGTATAGTAGTAGATGACATGTCAATGAGTATAGTAGTAGATGACATGTCAATGAGTATAGTAGTAGATGACATGTCAATGAGTATAGTAGTAGATGACATGTCAATGAGTATAGTAGTAGATGACATGTCAATGAGTATAGTAGTAGATGACATGTCAATGAGTATAGTAGTAGATGACATGTCAATGAGTATAGTAGTAGATGACATGTCAATGAGTATAGTAGTAGATGACATGTCAATGAGTATAGTAGTAGATGACATGTCAATGAGTATAGTAGTAGATGACATGTCAATGAGTATAGTAGTAGATGACATGTCAATGAGTATAGTAGTAGATGACATGTCAATGAGTATAGTAGTAGATGACATGTCAATGAGTATAGTAGTAGATGACATGTCAATGAGTATAGTAGTAGATGACATGTCAATGAGTATAGTAGTAGATGACATGTCAATGAGTATAGTAGTAGATGACATGTCAATGAGTATAGTAGTAGATGACATGTCAATGAATCGGGTGTATGCCAACCGCAGTGCCCATGACTGGAAGAGTCACTCCAGTGTTAATCTGCTAAATTGTAATTATTCGCCTACCTCCTCATGCCTTTTGCATACAATCTATATAGACTCTTTTTTTCTTTTTTCTACTGTGTTATTGACTTGTTTATTGTTTACTCCATGTGTAACTCTGTGTTGTCTGTTCACACTGCTATGCTTTATCTTGGCCAGGTCACAGTTGTAAATGAGAACTTGTTCTCAACTAGCCTACCTGGTTAAATGAGAGGTGAAATAAAAATAAAAAAAAGAGTCAGACATTTGTAGAATTGAATAAGTCAAGATCCCTCGCTGTGAGACACTGTGACTGTGATGAGCAAAAAGGAGAAAATATTATGTTGAGTGATTGTGTTATCTCTCTTCGTTCCACAGTATCTTTCTCCAAATTCACTATTTTGTTTTGGTCTTTTTCCACTGCCTTCATTGTAGATAAGGATTGGAGTCTGCCTGCCAGCAGCCTGTCATTGGGCAGAGAACCTGGTCCTTCTCACAGGGGTTGAGAGACAGACAGGAGCTGGGAGAGAGGGGACAGAGCACTACACAGACACCAGACAGTCTCAGTTTTGCACCTGAGACATACAGCTCTGCTGTTTATTTGTGTGTGTATGTGGTGTGTGTATGTGGTGTGTGTGAGTGTGCGTATGTGTGTGTGTGTGTGTGTGCGTGCACACACTTTGGGCTGAGTCAGTAATGGGCACCACCACATTATTGGAATGTTTTGGTCGCTCGCAGAGAACGCAGGGTCAGCCATGCCCTCGCCGTTTTGCCAGAGCCTTCCAGCCAATCCGCTGTCACCCTGCTGAGACAGGACCCCTCCCATGCCACTGTATGTATTGGGGGTAGATGTGGGAGAGAGGTGTTGGGAATTGAGGACACTGATGTTATTGTTTTGGTAGATCAGAGGTAGCTCTTATTTTATACTACCAACTGATAATACATTAACTAAAGTCTATGGTATCACATTTGATGATACACTGCATAAAGATGTTATTCACAAGTCCATGTTTACCATACCATCACATACAGTAAGGTACGATGCCATGTTTACCATACCATCACATACAGTAAGGTACGATGCCATGTTTACCATACCATCACATACAGTAAGGTACGATGCCATGTTTACCATACCATCACATACAGTAAGGTACGATGCCATGTTTACCATACCATCACATACAGTAAGGTACGATGCCATGTTTACCATACCATCACATACAGTAAGGTACGATGCCATGTTTACCATACCATCACATACAGTAAGGTACGATGCCATGTTTACCATACCATCACATACAGTAAGGTACGATGCCATGTTTACCATACCATCACATACAGTAAGGTACGATGCCATGTTTACCATACCATCACATACAGTAAGGTACGAGGCCATGTTTTTACCATACCATCACATACAGTAAGGTACGATGCCATGTTTACCATACCATCACATACAGTAAGGTACGATGCCATGTTTACCATACCATCACATACAGTAAGGTACGATGCCATGTTTACCATACCATCACATACAGTAAGGTACGAAGCCATGTTTACCATACCATCACATACAGTAAGGTATGATGCCATGTTTACCATACCATCACATACAGTAAGGTACGATGCCATGTTTACCATACCATCACATACAGTAAGGTACGATGCCATGTTTACCATACCATCACATACAGTAAGGTACGAGGCCATGTTTACCATACCATCACATACAGTAAGGTACGATGCCATGTTTACCATACCATCACATACAATAAGGTACAATGCCATCTTTACCATACCATCACATACAGTAAGGTACGATGCCATCTTTACCATACCATCATATACAGTAAGGTACGATGCCACGTTTACCATACCATCACATACAGTAAGGTACGATGCCACGTTTACCATACCATCACATACAGTAAGGTACGAAGCCATGTTCACCATACCATCGCATACAGTAAGGTACGAGGCCATGTTTACCATACCATCACATACAGTAAGGTACGATGCCATGTTTACCATACCATCACATACAGTAAGGTACGAGGCCATGTTTACCATACCATCACATACAGTAAGGTACGAGGCCATGTTTACCATACCATCACATACAGTAAGGTACGAGGCCATGTTTACCATACCATCACATACAGTAAGGTACGAGGCTATGTTTACCATACCATCACATACAGTAAGGTACGATGCCATGTTTACCATACCATCGCATACAGTAAGGTACGAGGCCATGTTTACCATACCATCACATACAGTAAGGTACGAAGCCATGTTCACCATACCATCGCATACAGTAAGGTACGAGGCCATGTTTACCATACCATCGCATACAGTAAGGTACGATGCCATGTTTACCATACCATCACATACAGTAAGGTACGAGGCCATGTTTACCATACCATCACATACAGTAAGGTACGATGCCATGTTTACCATACCATCGCATACAGTAAGGTACGATGCCATGTTTACCATACCATCGCATACAGTAAGGTACGATGCCATGTTTACCATACCATCACATACAGTAAGGTACGAAGCCATGTTTGCCACTGGGCTTCCTTTTGTAATAGTGAATCACTAGTAAATGCTTCCTTGCCCAGTTGGTCTCTGATATCAGCTCATTCAGCTCTGAGTTGTATTTCACTGTGTCATGATGTAAAGTATGCCATTCAGCTGACTCTTTTATCCAAAGCGTCTAACAGCGTACAAGCGTCTTGCGAGCGTACATTTTTTACGTATTGGTGGTCCTGGGATTAGAACCCACTATCATGGTGTTGCAAGAGCCATGCTCTTCTAACTGAGCTACAGAAGACCACCGTGGAGTGACACATGCGTCAAAGAACACTTCTATCCAAGTGTTAACATTAGTTCTGTTGATATCTGACTGTTGATATCTGACCTGTTGTTTTGTCCCTCGTATCAACAGTCCCTCGAATCAACGGCCACTCTAAGTCGGAGCGCACAGCAAGGGACTCCGCCATGGGCTATGACAGTGCCTCAGTAATGAGCAGTGAGCTCGAGTCCAGCTCCTTCGTCGACAGTGAGGAAGATGAGGACGCTAGCAGGTAGATGCTCCCTCTTTCTCTCGCTCTCTGTATGTCATCTTCCTCTCTTTTCATCGGTGGTTCTTTACTAAATCAAATCACCATATCCCCTCTGACCTCTTCCCCTTTCCTGCTCCAGGGGTGCTGCCCTGCGGCTGACCCTGTGCTGCTCACAACCTGCAGTGTATGTTGTGTGGTGGGGCTGGGTACTGTTATGTACAGAGAAAGATAGTTGCACACTCTATATATGCTCTCAGATATCGAATGTTTATTAAACACCCGTGTTTTAGCACACAGTGTCTTCTTCAGTGTTTCCCTTGTTTCTGTATCATGGACCAATGTATATTGTATTGAGATGAATTGTGTCTCAGACTCAGCAGCTCCACAGAACAGAGCTCGTCCTCTCAGCTGATGCGCAGACATAAACGCCGCAGACGGAGGCACAAAGTGGCCAAAATAGACAGGGTGAGTTCCCCTCACAGGTTTTCCTACATACCATGTGCCTGTGAAAGAGAAATAACCTCAATGGTTATGTGAATATCTTTGTGACTGTTTTATCTGCCTCCCTCCTTTCCAGTCTTCGTCTTTCAGCAGCATCACCGATTCCACAATGAGTCTAAACATCATCACTGTCACACTCAACATGGGTACGTCTTTCCCCTTTTAATGTATCTCTTTTCTCTCTGACTCTTTTTTTCTACTAAATATCATCAGAGTTCATAGAGTTTGATACAGATATCATCAGAGTTCATAGTGTTTGATACAGATATCATCAGAGTTCATAGTGTTTGATACAGATATCATCAGAGTTCATAGTGTTTGATACAGATATCATCAGAGTTCATAGTGTTTGATACAGATATCATCAGAGTTCATATGTTTGATACAAATATCATCAGAGTTAATAGTGTTTGATACTGATATCATCAGAGTTCATTTTGTTTAATACAAATATCAGAATTCATAGTGTTTGATACAAATATCATCAGAGTTCATAGTGTTTGATACAGATATCATCAGAGTTAATTTTCTTTAATAGAAATATCAGAGTTCATAGGGTTTGATACAGATATCATCAGAGTTCATAGTGTTTGATACAGATATCATCAGAGTTCATAGTGTTTGATACAGATATCATCAGAGTTCATATGTTTGATACAGATATCATCAGAGTTCATAGTGTTTGATACATCAGAGTTCATAGTGTTTGATACAGATATCATCAGAGTTCATAGTGTTTGATACAGATATCATCAGAGTTCATATGTTTGATACAGATATCATCAGAGTTCATAGTGTTTGATACAGATATCATCAGAGTTCATAGTGTTTGATACATATACATTAGAGTTCATATGTTTGATACAAATATCATCAGAGTTAATAGTGTTTGATACAGATATCATCAGAGTTCATAGTGTTTGATACAGATATCATCAGAGTTCATATGTTTGATACAGATATCATCAGAGTTAATAGTGTTTGATACAGATATCATCAGAGTTCATTTTGTTTAATACAAATATCAGAATTCATAGTGTTTGATACAAATATCATCAGAGTTCATAGTGTTTGATACAGATATCATCAGAGTTAATTTTCTTTAATAGAAATATCAGAGTTCATAGGGTTTGATACAGATATCATCAGAGTTCATAGTGTTTGATACAGATATCATCAGAGTTCATAGTGTTTGATACAGATATCATCAGAGTTCATAGTGTTTGATACAGATATCATCAGAGTTCATAGTGTTTGATACAGATATCATCAGAGTTCATAGTGTTTGATACAGATATCATCAGAGTTCATTTTGTTTTAATATCAGAAAGTGTTTGATCAGAATTCATAGTGTTTGATACAAATATCATCAGAGTTCATAGTGTTTGATACAGATATCATCAGAGTTAATTTTCAGATTTAATAGAAATATCAGAGTTCATAGGGTTTGATACAGATATCATCAGAGTTCATAGTGTTTGATACAGATATCATCAGAGTTCATAGTGTTTGATACAGATATCATCAGAGTTCATAGTGTTTGTTTGATACAGATATCATCAGAGTTCATTTTGTTTAATACAAATATCAGAATTGATACAAATATCATCAGAGTTCATAGTGTTTGATACAGATATCATCAGAGTTCATAGTGTTTGATACAGATATCATCAGAGTTAATTTGTTTAATAGAAATATCAGAGTTCATAGGGTTTGATACAGATATCATCAGAGTTCATAGTGTTTGATACAGATATCATCAGAGTTCATAGTGTTTGATACAGATATCATCAGAGTTCATTTTGTTTAATACAAATATCAGAGTTCATAGTGTTTGATACAGATATCATCAGAGTTCATAGTGTTTGATACAGATATCATCAGAGTTCATAGTGTTTTATGCAGATATCATCAGAGTTCATAGTGTTTGATACAGATATCATCAGAGTTCATAGAGTTTGATACAGATATCATCAGAGTTCATAGTGTTTGATACAGATATCATCAGAGTTCATAGTGTTTGATACAGATATCATCAGAGTTCATAGTGTTTGATACAGATATCATCAGAGTTCATAGTGTTTGATACAGATATCATCAGAGTTCATAGTTCATAGTTTCAGAGTTTAGTGTTTGATACAGATATCATCAGAGTTCATAGTGTTTGATACAGATATCAGTTCAGAGTTCATAGATATCATCAGAGTGTTTGATACAGATATCATCAGAGTTCATAGTGTTTGATACAGATATCATCAGAGTTCATAGAGTTTGATACAGATATCATCAGAGTTCATAGTGTTTGATACAGATATCATCAGAGTTCATAGTGTTTGATACAGATATCATCAGAGTTCATATGTTTGTTACAAATATCATCAGAGTTAATAGTGTTTGATACTGATATCATCAGAGTTCATTTTGTTTAATACAAATATCAGAATTCATAGTGTTTGATACAAATATCATCAGAGTTCATAGTGTTTGATACAGATATCATCAGAGTTAATTTTCTTTAATAGAAATATCAGAGTTCATAGGGTTTGATACAGATATCATCAGAGTTCATAGTGTTTGATACAGATATCATCAGAGTTCATAGTGTTTGATACAGATATCATCAGAGTTCATATGTTTGATACAGATATCATCAGAGTTCATAGTGTTTGATACAGATATCATTAGAGTTCATAGTGTTTGATACATATATCATTAGAGTTCATATGTTTGATACAGATATCATCAGAGTTCATAGTGTTTGATACAGATATCATTAGAGTTCATAGTGTTTGATACATATATCATTAGAGTTCATATGTTTGATACAGATATCATCAGAGTTCATAGTGTTTGATACAGATATCATCAGAGTTCATAGTGTTTGATACAGATATCATCAGAGTTCATAGTGTTTGATACAGATATCATCAGAGTTCATAGTGTTTGATACAGATATCATCAGAGTTCATAGTGTTTGATACAGATATCATTAGAGTTCATAGTGTTTGATACATATATCATTCAGAGTTCATATGTTTGATACAGATATCATCAGAGTTCATAGTGTTTGATACAGATATCATCAGAGTTATAGTGTTTATATCAGAGAGTGTTTGATCAGATATCATCAGAGTTCATAGTGTTTGATACAGATATCATCAGAGTTCATAGTGTTTGATACAGATATCATCAGAGTTCATGTTTGATACAGATATATCATCAGAGTTATAGTGTTTGATACAGATATCATCAGAGTTCATAGTGTTTGATACAGATATCATCAGAGTTCATGTGTTTGATACAGATATCATCAGAGTTCATAGTGTTTGATATCATCAGATATCATCAGAGTTCATATGTTTGATACAGATATCATCAGAGTTCATAGTGTTTGATACAGATATCATCAGAGTTCATAGTGTTTGATACAGATATCATCAGAGTTCATATGTTTGATACAGATATCATCAGAGTTATAGTGTTTGATACAGATATCATCAGAGGTCATAGTGTTTGATACAATATCATCAGAGTTCATAGTGTTTGATACAAATATCAGTTCAGTGTTTGAGTTCAGAGTTCATAGTGTTTGATACAGATATCATCAGAGTTCATAGTGTTTGATCACAGATATCATCAGAGTTCATAGTGTTTGATACAGATATCATCAGAGTTCATTTTGTTTAATACAAATATCAGAGTTCATAGTGTTTGATACAGATATCATCAGAGTTCATAGTGTTTGATACAGATATCATCAGAGTTCATAGTGTTTGATACAGATATCATCAGAGTTCATAGTGTTTGATACAGATATCATCAGAGTTCATAGTGTTTGATACAGATATCATCAGAGTTCATAGTGTTTTGATGATATCATCAGAGTTCAGATATCATCAGAGTTCATAGTGTTTGATACAGATATCATCAGAGTTCATATGTTTGTTACAAATATCATCAGAGTTAATAGTGTTTGATACTGATATCATCAGAGTTCATTTTGTTTAATACAAATATCAGAATTCATAGTGTTTGATACAAATATCATCAGAGTTCATAGTGTTTGATACAGATATCATCAGAGTTAATTTTCTTTAATAGAAATATCAGAGTTCATAGGGTTTGATACAGATATCATCAGAGTTCATAGTGTTTGATACAGATATCATCAGAGTTCATAGTGTTTGATACAGATATCATCAGAGTTCATATGTTTGATACAGATATCATCAGAGTTCATAGTGTTTGATACAGATATCATTAGAGTTCATAGTGTTTGATACATATATCATTAGAGTTCATATGTTTGATACAGATATCATCAGAGTTCATAGTGTTTGATACAGATATCATTCAGAGAGTGTTTGTTCATAGTGTTTGATACAGATATCATCAGAGTTCATAGTGTTTGATACAGATATCATCAGAGTTCATAGTGTTTGATACAGATATCAGAGTTCATAGTGTTTGATACAGATATCATCAGAGTTCATAGTGTTTGATACAGATATCATCAGAGTTCATAGAGTTTGATACAGATATCATCAGAGTTCATTTTCTTTAATAAAAATATCAGAGTTCATAGGGTTTGATACAGATATCATCAGAGTTCATAGTGTTTGATACAGATATCATCAGAGTTATAGTGTTTGATACATATATCATCAGAGTTCATAGTGTTTGATACAAATATCAGAGTTCATAGTGTTTGATACAGATATCATCAGAGTTCATAGTGTTTGTTATAGTGTTTGATACAGATATCATTAGAGTTATAGTGTTTGATACAGATATCATTAGAGTTCATAGTGTTTGATACAGATATGCAGATATCATCAGAGTTATAGTGTTTGATACAGATATCATCAGAGTTCATAGTGTTTGATACAAATATCAGAGTTCATAGTGTTTGATACAGATATCATCAGAGTTATAGCGTTTTATGCAGATATCATCAGAGTTATAGTGTTTGATACAGATATCATCAGAGTTATAGTGTTTTATGCAGATATCATCAGAGTTATAGCGTTTGATACAGACATCATCAGAGTTATAGTGTTTGATACAGATATCATCAGAGTTATAGTGTTTGATGCAGATATCATCAGAGTTATAGTGTTTGATACAGATATCATCAGAGTTATAGTGTTTTATGCAGATATCATCAGAGTTATAGCGTTTGATACAGACATCATCAGAGTTATAGTGTTTTATGCAGATATCATCAGAGTTCATAGTGTTTGATACAGATATCATCAGAGTTCATAGTGTTTGATACATATATCATCAGAGTTCATAGTGTTTGATACAGATATCATCAGAGTTAGTGTTTTATGCAGATATCATCAGAGTTATAGTGTTTTATGCAGATATCATCAGAGTTATAGTGTTTTATGCAGATATCATCAGAGTTATAGTGTTTTATGCAGATATCATCAGAGTTATAGTGTTTGAAACAGATATCATCAGAGTCCATTGACTGTAAACAGACTTGTTTCTGTCTCTCCTCCAGAGAAGTATAACTTCCTGGGTATCAGTATCGTGGGGCAGAGTAACGACCGGGGGGACGGGGGGATCTACATCGGCTCCATCATGAAGGGAGGAGCTGTGGCTGCAGACGGCAGGATAGAACCTGGGGACATGCTCCTACAGGTACACCCACTATTAACTTCTTGCGTCGAGCAATCCCGTATCCGGGAGCGTAATCATAGCCTCAAGCTCATTACCATAACGCAACGCTAACTATTCATGAAAATCGCAAATGAAATGAAAGAAATATATTCACTCACAAGCTTAGCCTTTTGTTAACCTCTTGCTTCTACCTGGCACGCAGGCGTCCCATCTAGAGCTCTGGAAATGCAAATGCGCTGCGCTAAATGCTAATAGTATTAGTTAAAACTCAAACGTTCATTAAAATACACATGCAGGGTATTGAATTAAAGCTACACTCGTTGTGAATCCAAGCAACAAGTCAGATTTCTAAAATGTTTTACGGCGAAAACATAGCACATATTTATGTCAAACCACCACCGCAGACATAGCTCATTAGCATAGCCAAGTAGGAAAAAATATGCAATCAACAAACGCAGGATTTAAAAAAAAATCATTTCACTAACCTTTTGAAATCTTCATCAGATGACAGTAATATAACATGTTACACAGTACATTCATTTTTTTTTCAATAATCTGCAATATATATCCATAAATCTCTGTTTACAATGACGCATCGTTCAAAAAATGCTACTAAAATGTCAGGAGAAATGAAATAGCTCCGGCAGATAACGTCAGCTAACAAGGAATACACATCATAAACTTTGACTAAATATGCATGTTTTACATATGTATAGGAAGATACACTTCTTCTAAATGCAATCGCTGTGTTACATTTATTTTTAACGTTACAGTTTGCGTTTACTAGGCTATACTAGGAGTCGGCGCTCCAAATGTATCATTATGCCTCCTCTATCTTGGAGTCGACAGAAACCCAAAATTAACACATAAATTTTCCCTTACCTTTGCTGTTCTTCCATCAAAAGACCTGGAAGGGATTATACTTACCAAAACAGCATTTAGTTTTCAAGTCTGCGTCTTTCGGTTCTCAAAATAGCCACTTTTCGGTCGAAATGTAGGCAAATTTCAAGTGGATGCGCACCAAAACGTCGAAATTATATATTATATGTCGAGTAAACTTGTCAAACTATGTTCATAATTAAGCTTTAACATGTTATAAAGGTGTACAGTAATTGTGAGGACGAAGCGAAACACACACGTCTTGTCATTGATCCTGAAGAAAAGAGCGAGCGGGAGCAGAGCGCGCATAAACGTACACTTAAACATACACGCGCGCTCAACGTCTCGTGAGCGCGCGATTCACACAATGAGAAGCCCCATTGAAAGCAGGCTTCGCGCTGAACACGTAGGAACAGTTCCCAGAGCGGTAGTTGTTTGGGAAGGCGTTTAAGATGACATCAAAGTTGGGCCAACTTTTTCCATGACAAGAGAGATTTTGGGAGAATGCATGCCCTGAGACTTCTGCTTTACATAGAGACAAAATGTAAACGGTTTTAGAAGCTTTAGAGTGTTTTCTATTCGATAATATTTTTTATATTAGCAACTTTTGACAAAAATTTATCCTGTTTTATATGGGTACCCAATTCCTCCATTAGTGGCAGTAAACAGGGCTAGGCTTAAGAAGTTAACAACACTGTCATCTCAGATTTTCAAAATATGCTTTTCAACCATAGCTACACAAGCATTTGTGTAAGAGTATTGATAGCTAGCATAGCATTAAGCCTAGCATTCAGCAGGCAACAGTTTCACAAAAACAAGAAAAGCATTCAAATAAAATAATTTACCTTTGAAGAACTTCAGATGTTTTCAATGAGGAGACTCTCAGTTAGATAGCAAATGTTCAGTTTTTCCAAAAATATTATTTGTGTAGGAGAAATCGCTCCGTTTGGTTCATCACGTTTGGCTAAGTAAAAACCCCGAAAATTCAGTCATTACAACGCCAAACTTTTTTCCAAATTAACTCCATAATATCGACAGAAACATGGCAAACGTTGTTTAGAATCAATCCTCAAGGTGTTTTTCACATATCTATTCGATGATAAATAATTCGTGGCAGTTGGGTTTCTCCTCGGAAGCAAATGGAAAAATACACGCGGCTGGAGATTACGCAATAATTGCGACGGAGAACACCAAGCGAGCACCTGGTAGATGTAGTGTAAAATGGTCAATCTTCCAATGATATGCCTACAAATATGTCACAATGCTGCAGACACCTTGGGGAAATGACAGAAAGTGTAAGCTCATTCCTGGCGCATTCACAGCCATATAGGGAGACATTGGAACACAAATCTGGGGCATTTCCTGTTTGAAATTTCATCTTGGTTTCGCCTGTAGCATCAGTTCTGTGGCACTCACAGATAATATCTTTGCAGTTTTGGAAACGTCAGAGTGTTTTCTTTCCAAAGCTGTCAATTATATGCATAGTCGAGCATCTTTTCGTGACAAAATATCTTGTTTAAAACGGGAATGTTATCCAAAAATTAAAAGAGCTCCCCCTATATCGAAGAAGTTAATGGACCTAACATTTATTCTATATGCAATATTCTAAGGTTATTCTATATGTTGCATTCTGCGCGAGATATTTTGACCATATTTGTATGGTTTGTTGAGGGAATGAGCCAGTGCTTGCAAATGGAAAAACTTGCTTTGTGATTTCCATAGCATTCCCAATAATGTTTGGATACGGTGTGTTTGACACAATGAGGGAAAGGGGAAACAGGCCCTGTGTTTCTGCCTAGCTTTGTTGTGACCTATTGACAACCATCTGTAATGGTCCTCATCACTTCCCTCCCCATAACCCTCTTTTCTATGACTTGTTTTTCTGTCTTTCCTTTTCCTCCCTGTTGTTAGTTCTCTTTGACGTGTGTATGGCTGGACTCAGACTAACCTCTCTGGCCACGCCTCCTCTTGTACACAATATACATGGTGGCTGATCTCTAGTTATTGTGGATTCAGCATTTATTAACCTAATTTATTGGTTTTCCACCCATACATACATGCAGTATAAAGCTGCTTAGGATTTACTAGCTTGTATATGCGTCTGAAAGCCCACGTGTGTGTGTGTGTGTGTGTGTGTGTGTGTGTGTGTGTGTGTGTGTGTGTGTGTGTGTGTGTGTGTGTGTGTGTGTGTGTGTGTGTGTGTGTGTGTGTGTGTGTGTGTGTGTGTGTGTGTGTGTGTGTGTGTGTGTGTGTGTGTGTGTGTTTATTTTGTGTTTCTTTATTCACTTGTTCCTTTTGTCCAACCACTTGTTCCTTTTGTCTAACCACTTGTTCCTTTTGTCCAACCACTTGTTCCTTTTGTCCAACCACTTGTTCCTTTTGTCCAACCATTTGTTCCTTTTGTCCAACCACTTGTTCCTTTTGTCCAACCATTTGTTCCTTTTGTCCAACCATTTGTTCCTTTTGTCCAACCACTTGTTCCTTTTGTCCAACCACTTGTTCCTTTTGTCCAACCATTTGTTCCTTTTGTCCAACCACTTGTTCCTTTTGTCCAAATACTTGTTCCTTTTGTCCAACCACTTGTTCCTTTTGTCCAACCACTTGTTCCTTTTGTCCAACCACTTGATCCTTTTGTCCAACCACTTGTTCCTTTTGTCCAACCACTTGATCCTTTTGTCCAACCACTTGTTCCTTTTGTCCAACCACTTGTTCCTTTTGTCCAACCACTTGATCCTTTTGTCCAACCACTTGATCCTTGTGTCCAAACACTTGATCCTTTTGTCCAACCACTTGATCCTTTTGTCCAACCACTTGTTCATTTTAAAGACGTGATCTGTGAACATGGACGTTAACTGTGTGCTTGTGTTCCCCAGGTGAACGATGTGAACTTTGAGAACATGAGCAACGATGACGCTGTGAGGATCCTGAGAGAGATTGTCTCCAAAACAGGGTAAGAGCAGTACTGTGTTACAATGCAGGATTGTTAACGATAACCCAGAAAACATTTCAAGCGATGTTCAAATGTTGCGTGTGAACATGGTCACAGGTCAGGACAGACAGTCAAATAACATGGCTGTTGGGTATTTACAGGATTTAAAGCTGAGCGATGGTAAGACTGGAGTATATTAGTGTTTTATTAGAGGTATCAGTTGATGCTGACCTCTGATTGGATAACCGTGGTTTTGTATTTTAAACAGCTCCTGCGTGATTGACTATTGATTGACTATTGTATTGTAGTAATATTTCTCTCCATAAATCTTGTAGTTCAACCAATCATTTCCTTTCCTCTCTATTGTTTCCTCTTGTTCCTTTAACTGTGCAGGAGCTGTAGAAGTGAGTAGAATATGCATGTATTGTAACTGATGGTCTCCCCATGTGTTCTCCAGTCCTATTAGTCTTACTGTGGCCAAGTGTTGGGACCCGTCTCCACGAAGCTACTTCACCATCCCCCGGGGTAAGACACTCACCGATGTTCCACCAACAACAGGTTATTACCACTTACAAACAGGGTTCTCAAACTCTGCTGGAAACTCACTTTAGAAACTTTTAAAATACTTTTTGAAATGTTTTGAAAATCTCAGTGTTTGTGCTTATAAATTCATGTAGAGTAGAAAAGTTTCACCACAAATACTGGCTAACTCACAGTATATGATGGAGGTAATGTGTTCTACCTGGCTGTGTGTGTGTGTGTGTTATGTTTGTGCAGCTGAACCAGTAAGGCCCATCGACCCTGCTGCCTGGATCTCCCACACAACTGCCCTGACCGGACCATACCCACACTACGGTATGACCACACTATGACCACAGTCACACACACAAACTACTGCAATCACTAGACATAGCTGCACTCTCACAGTACTAGAAAGGCCACATACAGAATCTGTTGTCAGTCACTGTCTGTGAATGTGCTGTGTCTCAACCTCCTCTCCCCTTCAGAATTTGACGACTTGCCACTATCTGCGAGTAAGACGGACATATCAACCATCGTCAAGGTGATGCAGCTGCCTGACTCTGGTCTGGAGATCCGGGACAGGATGTGGTTGAAGATCACCATTGGCAACGCTGTCATCGGTGAGAGGGACTGGGGGACACTGATTACTACTAATAATGTACCATTTAAATTGAGTAAATTAAGGGCTTAAAGTTGGACTTGAAACAGCAATCACTTCCCTTACTGTTAAACTGTGATGTCGTTTGCAAAACATTTCCTTGATAGTGTCAACATAACATCTACTTGCTTGATGTGGTGTAGTTAGTATATGCTATCAGTATTATAGGGTAATATAATCCTGTATGAGTGTGTGCTGTTGTAGAGCAGACTACAGTCTTCTTATCCTGTGTGTGCTGCTATGTCACATGGTGGACTGGCTCTACTCGACGTTGTGAGGTTGTGATTCAGACTACAGCCTAAAACAGTGTGTTGCTGTGTGTGTCGCTGTGCCAGGTGCTGACGTGGTGGACTGGCTCTACTCGACGTTGTGATTCAGACTACAGTCTAAAACAGTGTGTTGCTGTGTGTGTCGCTGTGCCAGGTGCTGACGTGGTGGACTGGCTCTACTCGACGTTGTAATTCAGACTACAGTCTAAAACAGTGTGTTGCTGTGTGTGTCGCTGTGCCAGGTGCTGACGTGGTGGACTGGCTCTACTCGACGTTGTGATTCAGACTACAGTCTAAAACAGTGTGTTGCTGTGTGTGTCGCTGTGCCAGGTGCTGACGTGGTGGACTGGCTCTACTCGACGTTGTGAGGTTGTGATTCAGACTACAGTCTAAAACAGTGTGTTGCTGTGTGTGTCGCTGTGCCAGGTGCTGACGTGGTGGACTGGCTCTACTCGATGTTGTGATTCAGACTACAGTCTAAAACAGTGTGTTGCTGTGTGTGTCGCTGTGCCAGGTGCTGACGTGGTGGACTGGCTCTACTCGACGTTGTGAGGTTGTGATTCAGACTACAGTCTAAAACAGTGTGTTGCTGTGTGTGTCGCTGTGCCAGGTGCTGACGTGGTGGACTGGCTCTACTCAACGTTGTGAGGTTGTGATTCAGACTACAGCCTAAAACAGTGTGTTGCTGTGTGTGTCGCTGTGCCAGGTGCTGACGTGGTGGACTGGCTCTACTCGATGTTGTGATTCAGACTACAGTCTAAAACAGTGTGTTGCTGTGTGTGTCGCTGTGCCAGGTGCTGACGTGGTGGACTGGCTCTACTCGACGTTGTGAGGTTGTGATTCAGACTACAGTCTAAAACAGTGTGTTGCTGTGTGTGTCGCTGTGCCAGGTGCTGACGTGGTGGACTGGCTCTACTCGACGTTGTGAGGTTGTGATTCAGACTACAGTCTAAAACAGTGTGTTGCTGTGTGTGTCGCTGTGCCAGGTGCTGACGTGGTGGACTGGCTCTACTCAACGTTGTGAGGTTGTGATTCAGACTACAGCCTAAAACAGTGTGTTGCTGTGTGTGTCGCTGTGCCAGGTGCTGACGTGGTGGACTGGCTCTACTCGATGTTGTGATTCAGACTACAGTCTAAAACAGTGTGTTGCTGTGTGTGTCGCTGTGCCAGGTGCTGACGTGGTGGACTGGCTCTACTCGACGTTGTGAGGTTGTGATTCAGACTACAGTCTAAAACAGTGTGTTGCTGTGTGTGTCGCTGTGCCAGGTGCTGACGTGGTGGACTGGCTCTACTCGACGTTGTGAGGTTGTGATTCAGACTACAGCCTAAAACAGTGTGTTGCTGTGTGTGTCGCTGTGCCAGGTGCTGACGTGGTGGACTGGCTCTACTCAACGTTGTGATTCAGACTACAGTCTAAAACAGTGTGTTGCTGTGTGTGTCGCTGTGCCAGGTGCTGACGTGGTGGACTGGCTCTACTCAACGTTGTGATTCAGACTACAGCCTAAAACAGTGTGTTGCTGTGTGTGTCGCTGTGCCAGGTGCTGACGTGGTGGACTGGCTCTACTCGATGTTGTGAGGTTGTGATTCAGACTACAGTCTAAAACAGTGTGTTGCTGTGTGTGTCGCTGTGCCAGGTGCTGACGTGGTGGACTGGCTCTACTCGAGGGTGGAGGGCTTCAAGGACAGGAGGGATGCCAGGAAGTATGCCAGCAGTCTGCTGAAACATGGCTACCTGAGACACACCGTCAACAAGATCACCTTCTCAGAGCAGTGCTACTACACCTTCGGAGACCTCTGCCAAAGTACTGACACTGAGACACTTTGACAGTCATATATTATCTACTGGATTGTATCATTGTGTAGAAGTGTATTTTTACTTGTGTTAAGTGTATTGTAGAGTCCAATGTGTTAATTGTACTGTAGAGTCCAATGTGTTAATTGTACTGTAGAGTCCAATGTGTTAATTGTACTGTAGAGTCCAATGTGTTGTGTTTTTTACCTGTCATGGAGGGGCTACCTCACTAACTCTCTCTCTCTCTCTCTCTCTCTCTCTCTCTCTCTCTCTCTCTCTCTCTCTCTCTCTCTCTCTCTCTCTCTCTCTCTCTCTCTCTCTCTCTCTCTCTCTCTCTCTCTCTCTCTCTCACTCTCTCACTCTCTCACTCTCTCTCACTCATCTTTTGCTCTCTCTTTCAGACATGGCGTCTCTCAACCTGAACGAGGGTTCCAGTGGTGGGGGCTCTGAGCAGGACACCCTGGCCCCCCCCCCCCCTGCCACCAACCCGTGGCCCCTGGGGGGTCAGCCATTCCCCTACCCCCCCTTCCCCTCCGCACCTGCAGGCTTCCCACCGGGTTACTCAGACCCCTGCCACAGTTTCCACAGTGGGAGTGCTGGCAGCCACAACAGTGAGGGTGAGTCTGCAGGTCAGGGCTGCTAACTCTAACTTCCTCATCAATATGAATGGGTCAGAGTGGATGACTCATTTGACCATATACTGTATGTCACTGCGTTACTTTTCATGACAGCTAATGTCAACTGTTAACAAAATATTGTATTTAAATTCCATAAGGCATATGGCTGTTCAGGTTAGCCTGCTTGGCCTGCTTGGAAATTAAGTTGACCTAAGATGTCACACGCACAGAGATACATATTTATTTAATAGAGGGTGTTCTAAAATGGTCTTATATTGTCAAGGTCGATCATGATTCAACATGGTTCATGCAGAGGACGGCTCTTCAGTACTGGGTGTGTACACTAAAGACCGTATCCGCTTTTGGCTGATTATTGCTTGCACGAAATGATCAAATGAGGTCCCACCCTCCCAACAATTCTTGAACTATATTTTGTTTGATTTCAACATGACACTACACATTACATTGCGCTGTTTCTGCTGCACGGTTTGTAATCGTTCCGACAGGGTACTGCACTGACATGGCACTGAGGGAGAGTGGCATCAGGGTGGGGTGGTAATAACTAGTCTGCATGGAGATCTTTTGGTCTTTTGTTTCACATTTGTCATCGTATTGCTCTTCTGTCTGATTTCCAGCTTCTGTTCAAATCACTATGAAGTCAATCATCCAGACGTTGTCATCACATGTTTTTAGTCATCTCCCATTATTTCCAAAGGATTCCCATTGCATTCAGACCTCATGTCCTGGACTGTCCTGATACGGTAATGAGCCAGTTCCTTAGGGCTGAAGAGTCATTAGGATGAGTCATCAGTAGGACAGTTGTAGGACCCTCAGTTTTTTTGTTTTTTTTTGTTTTACCTTTTACCTTTTACTAGGCAAGTCAGTTAAGAACAAATTCTTATTTTCAATTAACTGCCTGTTCAGGGGCAGAACAACAGATTTTGTACCTTGTCAGCTCGGGGATTTGAACTTGCAACCTTTCGGTTACTAGTCCAATGTTCTAACCACAGTACATACCCTCAGTATGTTTACATCTCATCTTCATCTTTTACATAAGTTGTTTTATTCCCTTTCATCTTTTGCTGCATGTCTTGATTGACATTTGCAGTGTTTTTTTCATTTGGCACTTCCAGGCGAGCATCTGTGGATGTTCATTATGAGAATGTGTGTGTGTGTGTGTGTGTGTGTGTGTGTGTGTGTGTGTGTGTGTGTGTGTGTGTGTGTGTGTGTGTGTGTGTGTGTGTGTGTGTGTGTGTGTGTGTGTGTGTGTGTGTGTGTGTGTGTGTGTGTGTGTGTGTGTGTGTGTGTGTGTGTGTGTGTGCGTGCGAGAGTGTGTGCGTGAGAGAGAGAGAGAGAGAGAGAGAGAGAGAGAGAGAGAGAGAGAGAGAGAGAGAGAGAGAGAGAGAGAGAGAGAGAGAGAGAGAGAGAGAGAGAGAGAGAGAGAGACATTTGTTGGCGAGTATCTGAGGACATTTCATTGCTCAAACTCGTCATTCAGTGAATTTGCTGTAAAGTAAGTTAGGCTGCAGTTGGACCAGAACAGGATATGGGATAGACTAGAATGAAATAGAGGGAGCCGCTCTGGGTTAGATGGGGCTGGGCTAGACTGGGTTTGAAAAGGGTAGGCTGGGTTGGGAGCTGACAGCAGTAGACAGGCCGGGTTGGGAGGTGACAGCAGTAGACAGGCTGGGTTGGGAGGTGACAGCAGTAGACAGGCTGGGTTGGGAGGTGACTGCAGTAGACAGGTTAGGCTGGGCTGGGAGGTGACTGCAGTAGACAGGTTAGGCTGGGCTGGGAGGTGACAGCAGTAGACAGGCTGAGTTGGGAGGTGACTGCAGTAGACAGGTTAGGCTGGGCTGGGAGGTGACTGCAGTAGACAGGTTAGGCTGGGCTGGGAGGTGACAGCAGTAGACAGGTTAGACAGGTTAGGCTGGGCTGGGAGGTGACAGCAGTAGACAGGTTAGACAGGGCTGGGAGGTGACAACAGTAGACAGGTTAGACAGGTTAGGCTGGGCTGGGAGGTGACAACAGTAGACAGGTTAGGCTGGGTTAGGAGGTGACAACAGTAGACAGGTTAGGCTGGGTTAGAAGGTGACAACAGTAGACAGGTTATGCTGGGTTAGAAGGTGACAGCACTAGACAGGTTATGCTGGGTTGGGAGGTGACAACAGTAGACAGGTTAGGCTGGGTTAGAAGGTGACAGCACTAGACAGGTTATGCTGGGTTGGGAGGTGACAACAGTAGACAGGTTAGGCTGGGTTAGGAGGTGACAGCAGTAGACAGGTTAGGCTGGGTTAGGAGGTGACAGCAGTAGACAGGTTATGCTGGGTTAGGAGGTGACAGCACTGGACAGGTTAGGCTGGGTTAGGAGGTGACAGCAGTAGACAGGTTATGCTGGGTTAGGAGGTGACAGCACTGGACAGGTTAGGCTGGGTTAGGAGGTGACAACAGTAGACAGGTTAGGCTAGGCTAGGAGATGACAGCAGTAGACAGGTTCGGCTGAGCTGGGAGGTGACAGCAGTAGACTGGGTTAGACAGGGCTGGGAGGTGACAGCAGTAGACAGGTTAGACAGGTTAGGCTGGGCTGGGAGGTGACAGCAGTAGACTGGGTTAGACAGGGCTGGGAGGTGACAACAGTAGACAGGTTAGGCTGGGCTAGGAGATGACAGCAGTAAACAGGTTCGGCTGGGCTGGGAGGTGATAACAGTAGACAGGTTAGGCTGGGTTGGGAGGTGACAGCAGTAGGCAGGTTATGCTGGGTTAGGAGGTGACAGCACTAGACAGGTTATGCTGGGTTAGGAGGTGATAACAGTAGACAGGTTATGCTGGGTTGGGAGGTGACAGCAGTAGGCAGGTTATGCTGGGTTAGGAGGTGACAGCACTAGACAGGTTATGCTGGGTTAGGAGGTGATAACAGTAGACAGGTTAGACAGGTTAGGCTGGGCTGGGAGGTGACAGCAGTAGACAGGTTAGACAGGTTAGGCTGGGCTGGGAGGTGACAGCAGTAGACAGGTTAGACAGGTTGAGCTGGGAGGTGACAGCAGTAGGCAGGTTATGCTGGGCTGGGAGGTGACAGCAGTAGACAGGTTGGGCTGGGAGGTGACAGCTGTAGACAGGTTAGACAGGTTAGGCAGGGCTGGGAGGTGACAGCAGTAGGCAGGTTATGCTGGGTTGGGAGGTGACAACAGTCAACAGGTTATGCTGGCTTGGGACGTGACAACAGTAGACAGGTTAGACAGGTTGGGCTGGGAGGTGACAGCAGTAGGCAGGTTATGCTGGGTTGGGAGGTGATAACAGTAGACAGGTTAGGCTGGGTTGGGCTGGGAGGTGACAGCAGTAGGCAGGTTATGCTGGGTTGGGAGGTGACTGCAGTAGACAGGTTAGGCAGATTAGGAGGTGACAGCAGTAGACAGTTTAGACAGATTAGGATGTGACAGCAGTAGACAGGTTAGGCTGGGTTAGGAGGTGACAGCAGTAGACAGGTTAGGCTGGGTTAGGAGGTGACTGCAGTAGACAGGTTAGGCAGATTAGGAGGTGACAGCAGTAGACAGGTTAGGCTGGGTTAGGAGGTGACAGCAGTAGACAGGTTAGGCTGGGTAAGGAGGTGACTGCAGTAGACAGGTTAGGCAGATTAGGAGGTGACAGCAGTAGACAGGTTATGCTGGGTTAGAAGGTGACAACAGTAGACAGGTTGGGCTGGGTTAGAAGGTGACAGCAGTAGACAGGTTAGGCTGGGTTAGAAGGTGACAGCACTAGACAGGTTATGCTGGGTTGGGAGGTGACAACAGTAGACAGGTTAGGCTGGGTTAGGAGGTGACAGCAGTAGACAGGTTATGCTGGGTTAGGAGGTGACAGCACTGGACAGGTTAGGCTGGGTTAGGAGGTGACAACAGTAGACAGGTTAGGCTAGGCTAGGAGATGACAGCAGTAGACAGGTTATGCTGGGTTGGGAGGTGACAGCAGTAGACAGGTTAGGCTAGGCTGGGAGGTGACAACAGTAGACAGGTTCGGCTGAGCTGGGAGGTGACAGCAGTAGACTGGGTTAGACAGGGCTGGGAGGTGACAGCAGTAGACAGGTTAGACAGGTTAGGCTGGGCTGGGAGGTGACAGCAGTAGACTGGGTTAGACAGGGCTGGGAGGTGACAACAGTAGACAGGTTAGGCTGGGCTAGGAGATGACAGCAGTAAACAGGTTCGGCTGGGCTGGGAGGTGATAATAGTAGACAGGTTAGGCTGGGTTGGGAGGTGACAGCAGTAGACAGGTTATGCTGGGTTAGAAGGTGATAACAGTAGGCAGGTTATGCTGGGTTGGGAGGTGACAGCAGTAGGCAGGTTATGCTGGGTTAGGAGGTGACAGCACTAGACAGGTTAGGCTGAGTTAGGAGGTGACAGCAGTAGACAGGTTATGCTGGGTTAGGAGGTGATAACAGTAGACAGGTTAGACAGGTTAGGCTGGGCTGGGAGGTGACAGCAGTAGACAGGTTAGACAGGTTAGGCTGGGCTGGGAGGTGACAGCAGTAGACAGGTTAGACAGGTTGAGCTGGGAGGTGACAGCAGTAGGCAGGTTATGCTGGGCTGGGAGGTGACAGCAGTAGACAGGTTGGGCTGGGAGGTGACAGCTGTAGACAGGTTAGACAGGTTAGGCAGGGCTGGGAGATGACAGCAGTAGGCAGGTTATGCTGGGTTGGGAGGTGACAACAGTCAACAGGTTATGCTGGCTTGGGACGTGACAACAGTAGACAGGTTAGACAGGTTGGGCTGGGAGGTGACAGCAGTAGGCAGGTTACGCTGGGTTGGGAGGTGATAACAGTAGACAGGTTAGGCTGGGTTGGGCTGGGAGGTGACAGCAGTAGGCAGGTTATGCTGGGTTGGGAGGTGACTGCAGTAGACAGGTTAGGCAGATTAAGAGGTGACAGCAGTAGACAGTTTAGACAGATTAGGATGTGACAGCAGTAGACAGGTTAGGCTGGGTTAGGAGGTGACAGCAGTAGACAGGTTAGGCTGGGTTAGGAGGTGACTGCAGTAGACAGGTTAGGCAGATTAGGAGGTGACAGCAGTAGACAGGTTAGGCTGGGTTAGGAGGTGACAGCAGTAGACAGGTTAGGCTGGGTAAGGAGGTGACTGCAGTAGACAGGTTAGGCAGATTAGGAGGTGACAGCAGTAGACAGGTTAGGCTGGGTTAGGAGGTGACAGCAGTAGACAGGTTAGGCTGGGTTAGGAGGTGACAACAGTAGACAGATTAGACAGGTTGGGCTGGGAGATGACAGCAGTAGGCAGGTTATGCTGAGCTGGGAGGTGACAGCAGTAGACTGGGTTAGACAGGGCTGGGAGGTGACAGCAGTAGACAGGTTAGACAGGTTAGGCTGGGCTGGCAGGTGACAGCAGTAAACAGGTTATGCTGGGTTGGGAGGTGACAGCAGTAGACAGGTTAGGCAGGGCTGGGAGGTGACAACAGTAGACAGGTTAGGCTGGGCTAGGAGATGACAGCAGTAAACAGGTTATGCTGGGTTGGGAGGTGACAGCAGTAGACAGGTTAGGCTAGGCTGGGAGGTGACAGCAGTAGACAGGTTCGGCTGGGCTGGGAGGTGATAACAGTAGACAGGTTAGGCTGGGCTGGGAGGTGACAGCAGTAGACAGGTTATGCTGGGTTAGGAGGTGACAGCACTAGACAGGTTATGCTGGGTTAGGAGGTGATAACAGTAGACAGGTTAGACAGGTTAGGCTGGGCTGGGAGGTGACAGCAGTAGACAGGTTAGACAGGTTAGGCTGGGCTGGGAGGTGACAGCAGTAGACAGGTTAGACAGGGCTGGGAGGTGACAGCAGTAGACAGGTTAGACAGGTTAGGCAGGGTTGGGAGATGATAGCAGTAGACAGGTTAGGCTAGGCTGGGAGGTGACACAGCAGTAGACAGGTTCGGCTGGGCTGGGAGGTGACAACAGTAGACAGGTTAGGCTGGGCTGGTTAGGCTGGGCTAGGGGTGACAGGTAGACAGGTTATGCAGGTGATAACAGTAGGCAGGTTATGCAGTGAGACAGGTTTGACAGCACTGGGCAGGATGCTGGGTTAGGAGGTGATAACAGACAGGTTAGACAGGTTAGGCTGGGCTGGGAGGACAGCAGTAGACAGGTTAGACAGGTTAGGCTGGGCTGGGAGGTGACAGGTAGACAGGTTAGACAGGGCTGGGAGGTGACAGCAGTAGACAGGTTAGACAGGTTAGGCAGGGCTGGGAGGTGACAGCAGTAGACAGGTTAGACAGGTTGAGCTGGGAGGTGACAGCAGTAGGCAGGTTGGGCTGGGAGATGACAGCTGTAGACAGGTTAGACAGGTTAGGCAGGGCTGGGAGATGACAGCAGTAGGCAGGTTATGCTGGGTTGGGAGGTGACAGCAGTAGACAGGTTGGGCTGGGAGATGACAGCTGTAGACAGGTTAGACAGGTTAGGCAGGGCTGGGAGATGACAGCAGTAGGCAGGTTATGCTGGGTTGGGAGGTGACAGCAGTAGACAGGTTGGGCTGGGAGGTGACAGCTGTAGACAGGTTAGACAGGTTAGGCAGGGCTGGGAGATGACAGCAGTAGGCAGGTTATGCTGGGTTGGGAGGTGACAACAGTCAACAGGTTATGCTGGCTTGGGAGATGACAACAGTAGACAGGTAATGCTGGCTTGGGAGGTGACAGCACTAGACAGGTTATGCTGGGTTAGGAGGTGATAACAGTAGACAGGTTAGACAGGTTATGCTGGCTTGGGAGGTGACAGCACTAGACAGGTTATGCTGGGTTAGGAGGTGATAACAGTCAACAGGTTATGCTGGCTTGGGAGGTGACAGCACTAGACAGGTTATGCTGGGTTAGGAGGTGACAACAGTAGACAGATTAGACAGGTTGGGCTGGGAGATGACAGCAGTAGGCAGGTTATGCTGAGCTGGGAGGTGACAGCAGTAGACTGGGTTAGACAGGGCTGGGAGGTGACAGCAGTAGACAGGTTAGACAGGTTAGGCTGGGCTGGCAGGTGACAGCAGTAAACAGGTTATGCTGGGTTGGGAGGTGACAGCAGTAGACAGGTTAGGCAGGGCTGGGAGGTGACAACAGTAGACAGGTTAGGCTGGGCTAGGAGATGACAGCAGTAAACAGGTTATGCTGGGTTGGGAGGTGACAGCAGTAGACAGGTTAGGCTAGGCTGGGAGGTGACAGCAGTAGACAGGCTGGGCTGGGAGGTGATAACAGTAGACAGGTTAGGCTGGGCTGGGAGGTGACAGCAGTAGACAGGTTATGCTGGGTTAGGAGGTGACAGCACTAGACAGGTTATGCTGGGTTAGGAGGTGATAACAGTAGACAGGTTAGACAGGTTAGGCTGGGCTGGGAGGTGACAGCAGTAGACAGGTTAGACAGGTTAGGCTGGGCTGGGAGGTGACAGCAGTAGACAGGTTAGACAGGGCTGGGAGGTGACAGCAGTAGACAGGTTAGACAGGTTAGGCAGGGTTGGGAGATGATAGCAGTAGACAGGTTAGGCTAGGCTGGGAGGTGACAGCAGTAGACAGGTTCGGCTGGGCTGGGAGGTGATAACAGTAGACAGGTTAGGCTGGGCTGGGAGGTGACAGCAGTAGACAGGTTAGGCTGGGCTGGGATATTACAGCAGTAGACATGTTAGGCTGGGTTAGGAGGTGACAGCAGTAGACAGGTTATGCTGGGTTAGAAGGTGATAACAGTAGGCAGGTTATGCTGGGTTGGGTGGTGACAGCAGTAGGCAGGTTATGCTGGGTTAGGAGGTGACAGCACTAGACAGGTTATGCTGGGTTAGGAGGTGATAACAGTAGACAGGTTAGACAGGTTAGGCTGGGCTGGGAGGTGACAGCAGTAGACAGGTTAGACAGGTTAGGCTGGGCTGGGAGGTGACAGCAGTAGACAGGTTAGACAGGGCTGGGAGGTGACAGCAGTAGACAGGTTAGACAGGTTAGGCAGGGCTGGGAGGTGACAGCAGTAGACAGGTTAGACAGGTTGAGCTGGGAGGTGACAGCAGTAGGCAGGTTGGGCTGGGAGATGACAGCTGTAGACAGGTTAGACAGGTTAGGCAGGGCTGGGAGATGACAGCAGTAGGCAGGTTATGCTGGGTTGGGAGGTGACAGCAGTAGACAGGTTGGGCTGGGAGATGACAGCTGTAGACAGGTTAGACAGGTTAGGCAGGGCTGGGAGATGACAGCAGTAGGCAGGTTATGCTGGGTTGGGAGGTGACAGCAGTAGACAGGTTGGGCTGGGAGGTGACAGCTGTAGACAGGTTAGACAGGTTAGGCAGGGCTGGGAGATGACAGCAGTAGGCAGGTTATGCTGGGTTGGGAGGTGACAACAGTCAACAGGTTATGCTGGCTTGGGAGGTGACAACAGTAGACAGGTAATGCTGGCTTGGGAGGTGACAGCACTAGACAGGTTATGCTGGGTTAGGAGGTGATAACAGTAGACAGGTTAGACAGGTTATGCTGGCTTGGGAGGTGACAGCACTAGACAGGTTATGCTGGGTTAGGAGGTGATAACAGTCAACAGGTTATGCTGGCTTGGGAGGTGACAGCACTAGACAGGTTATGCTGGGTTAGGAGGTGATAACAGTAGACAGGTTAGGCTGGGCTGGGAGGTGACAGCAGTAGACAGGTTAGACAGGGCTGCGAGGTGACAGCAGTAGACAGGTTAGACAGGTTAGGCAGGGCTAGGAGGTGACAGCAGTAGACAGGTTAGACAGGTTGAGCTGGGAGGTGACAGCAGTAGGCAGGTTATGCTGGGCTGGGAGGTGACAGCAGTAGACAGGTTGGGCTGGGAGGTGACAGCTGTAGACAGGTTAGACAGGTTAGGCAGGGCTGGGAGGTGACAGCAGTAGGCAGGTTATGCTGGGTTGGGAGGTGACAACAGTCAACAGGTTATGCTGGCTTGGGAGGTGACAACAGTAGACAGGTTATGCTGGGTTGGGAGGTGATAGCAGTAGACAGGTTAGACAGGTTGGGCTGGGAGTTGACAGCAGTAGGCAGGTTATGCTGGGTTGGGAGGTGACTGCAGTAGACAGGTTAGGCAGATTAGGAGGTGACAGCAGTAGACAGGTTAGACAGATTAGGATGTGACAGCAGTAGACAGGTTATGCTGGGTTGGGAGGTGACAGCAGTAGACAGGTTAGAGAGGTTAGGCTGGTTTGGGAGGTGACAGCAGTAGACAGATTAGAGAGGTTAGGCTGGGTTGGGAGGTGACAGCAGTAGACAGGTTAGAGAGGTTAGGCTGGGTTGGGAGATGACAGCAGTAGACAGGTTAGAGAGGTTAGGCTGGGTTGGGAGATGACAGCAGTAGACAGGTTATGCTGGGTTGGGAGATGACAGCAGTAGACAGGTTAGAGAGGTTAGGCTGGGTTGGGAGTTGACAGCAGTAGACAGGTTATGCTGGGTTGGGAGGTGACAGCAGTAGACAGGTTAGAGAGGTTAGGCTGGGTTGGGAGGTGACTACAGTAGACAGGTTATGCTGGGTTGGGAGTTGACAGCAGTAGACAGGTTAGAGAGGTTAGGCTGGGTTGGGAGATGACAGCAGTAGACAGGTTAGGCTGGGTTAGGAGATGACAGCAGTAGACAGGTTATGCTGGGTTAGAAGGTGACAACAGTAGACAGGTTAGGCTGGGTTAGGAGATGACAGCAGTAGACAGGTTATGCTGGGTTGGGAGGTGACAGCAGTAGACAGGTTAGAGAGGTTAGGCTGGGTTGGGAGATGACAGCAGTAGACAGGTTATGCTGGGTTGGGAGGTGACAGCAGTAGACAGGTTAGACAGGTTGGGCTGGGTTAGAAGGTGACAACAGTAGACAGGTTATGCTGGGTTAGAAGGTGACAACAGTAGACAGGTTAGGCTGGGTTAGGAGGTGACAGCAGTAGACAGGTTATGCTGGGTTGGGAGGTGACAGCAGTAGACAGGTTAGAGAGGTTAGGCTGGGTTGGGAGATGACAGCAGTAGACAGGTTAGGCTGGGTTAGAAGGTGACAACAGTAGACAGGTTATGCTGGGTTAGAAGGTGACAGCAGTAGACAGGTTAGGCTGGGTTAGAAGGTGACAACAGTAGACAGGTTATGCTGGGTTAGAAGGTGACAGCAGTAGACAGGTTAGGCTGGGTTAGAAGGTGATAACAGTAGACAGGTTATGCTGGGTTAGAAGGTGACAGCAGTAGACAGGTTGGGCAGGGTTAGAAGGTGACAGCAGTAGACAGGTTGGGCTGGGTTAGAAGGTGACAACAGTAGACAGGTTAGGCTGGGTTAGGAGGTGACAGCAGTAGACAGGTTGGGCTGGGTTAGAAGGTGACAACAGTAGACAGGTTAGGCTGGGTTGGGAGATGACAGCAGTAGACAGGTTAGGCTGGGTTAGAAGGTGACAGCAGTAGACAGGTTAGAGAGGTTAGGCTAGGTTGGGAGGTGACAGCAGTAGACAGGTTAGGCTGGGTTGGGAGATGACAGCAGTAGACAGGTTAGGCTGGGTTAGGAGGTGACAGCAGTAGACAGGTTAGACAGGTTAGGCTGGGTTAGGAGGTGACAGCAGTAGACAGGTTATGCTGGGTTGGGAGGTGACAGCAGTAGACAGGTTATGTTGGGTTGGGAGGTGACAGCAGTAGACAGGTTAGAGAGGTTAGGCTAGGTTGGGAGGTGACAGCAGTACATTTACATTTAAGTCACTTAGCAGACGCTCTTATCCAGAGCGACTTACAAATTGTTATGTTGGGTTGGGAGGTGTCAGCAGTAGACAGGTTAGAGAGGTTAGGCTAGGTTGGGAGGTGACAGCAGTAGACAGGTTAGAGAGGTTAGGCTGGGTTGGGAGGTGATAACAGTCAACAGGTTATGCTGGCTTGGGAGGTGACAGCACTAGACAGGTTATGCTGGGTTAGCATAACCGTTACAAGCGCCATGCTCAGTTGGTAGAGCATGGCGCTTGTAACGCCAGGGTAGTGGGTTCGATTCCCGGGACCACCCATATGTAGAATGTATGCACACATGACTGTAAGTCGCTTTGGATAAAAGCGTCTGCTAAATGGCATATATTATTATTATTATAACAGTAGACAGGTTAGGCTGGGCTGGGAGGTGACAGCAGTAGACAGGTTAGACAGGGCTGGGAGATGACAGCAGTAGACAGGTTAGACAGGTTAGGCAGGGCTAGGAGGTGACAGCAGTAGACAGGTTAGACAGGTTGAGCTGGGAGGTGACAGCAGTAGGCAGGTTATGCTGGGCTGGGAGGTGACAGCAGTAGACAGGTTGGGCTGGGAGGTGACAGCTGTAGACAGGTTAGACAGGTTAGGCAGGGCTGGGAGGTGACAGCAGTAGGCAGGTTATGCTGGGTTGGGAGGTGACAGCAGTAGACAGGTTATGTTGGGTTGGGAGGTGACAGCAGTAGACAGGTTAGAGAGGTTAGGCTAGGTTGGGAGGTGACAGCAGTAGACAGGTTAGGCTGGGTTGGGAGATGACATTTACATTTAAGTCACTTAGCAGACGCTCTTATCCAGAGCGACTTACAAATTGTTATGTTGGGTTGGGAGGTGTCAGCAGTAGACAGGTTAGAGAGGTTAGGCTAGGTTGGGAGGTGACAGCAGTAGACAGGTTAGAGAGTTTAGGCTGGGTTGGGAGGTGACAGCAGTAGACAGGTTAGACAGGTTATGCTGGGTTGGGAGGTGACAGCAGTAGACAGGTTAGAGAGGTTAGGCTGGGTTGGGAGGTGACAGCAGTAGACAGGTTAGAGAGGTTAGGCTGGGTTGGGAGGTGACAGCAGTAGACAGGTTAGAGAGGTTAGGCTGGGTTGGGAGGTGACAGCAGTAGACAGGTTAGAGAGGTTAGGCTGGGTTGGGAGGTGACAGCAGTAGACAGGTTAGAGAGGTTAGGCTGGGTTGGGAGGTGACAGCAGTAGACAGGTTAGAGAGGTTAGGCTGGGTTGGGAGGTGACAGCAGTAGACAGATTAGAGAGGTTAGGCTGGGTTGGGAGGTGACAGCAGTAGACAGGTTAGAGAGGTTAGGCTGGGTTGGGAGGTGACAGCAGTAGACAGGTTAGAGAGGTTAGGCTGGGTTGGGAGGTGACAGCAGTAGACAGATTAGAGAGGTTAGGCTGGGTTGGGAGGTGACAGCAGTAGACAGGTTAGAGAGGTTAGGCTGGGTTGGGAGGTGTGTGTAACTCTGTTGTTCCCTCTGTTTCTGCTGGGCAACGGTAGACTGATGGACCAGGTAGTCTCTGGACTCTGGGGATCCGGTAAGCTAACAGCTAGCCCACTCGCTACCCCTCTACTTCTCTGCTACCTGTACCTCTCTACCTCTCTCTCTCTCTCCCTCTCTCTCTCTCTCTCTCTCTCTCTCTCTATCTCTACCTCTCTCTCTCTTTCTCTCTCTCGCTCTCTACCTCTCTCTCACTCTTTCTCTCTCTCTCTCTCTCTCTCAATCCATTGCAACTTTTTATCTTGCCTCCTCTCTTGCTCTTTGCCCTCTCCTCTCTCTACATCTCTTTTTATTTCTGTCTCTCTTTAGATATATATACAGTGGGGCAAAGATGTATTTAGTCAGCCACCAATTGTGCAAGTTCTCCCACTTAAAAAGATGAGAGAGGCCTGTAATTTTCATCATAGGTACACTTCAACTATAACAGACAAAATTAGAAGAAAACAATCCAGCAAATAACATTGTAGGATTTTTTATGAATTTATTTGCAAATTATGGTGGAAAATAAGTATTTGGTCACCTACAACAAGCAAGATTTCTGGCTCTCACAGACCTGTAACTTCTTCTTATGATGGAAATTACAGGCCTCTCATCTTTTTAAGTTGGAGAACTTGCACAATTGGTGGCTGACTAAATCCTTTTTTGCCCCACTGTATATATATACACCTTGTTTAAGGTTATTGTTTCCCGTGCTTCTCCATGCCTCTCCCTCTGAGTGTTTGAGTGTATGTGTGTGTGAAGGTGTGTGTCCGTACTGTTTCTGCTCCTGCAGCTGTGTCTGTTTGACTCTCCTCTCCTCTCCTGACCGTCTGTTCTCTCTCGCTGCACCTGTGAGGATGTGTTGGTTGGTACTGTGCTGCTGTAGTCTCTGTCAGAAATGTGCATGACTCAGGCCAAGCCTTGCACTATTATTCTCACTGCTAGGGGGCAATCATTCACCACTTTACCCAGTACTGTTGGGCTCATTGCTTATCGAAAGGTGGGGGAAATGTTTGATCATGATGATAATGTTGTACACCTGTATCAGTACGATCGTTTTCATCTTTCTCTGTACAATTAAACACTGGAATACTGAATGGATGTCTTTCTCCGAGAACAGATCATAAAAGCACAATTTGTGGGGCTATTGCCAATGCAGTGCTCCAATGTTAAAATGTGATGATGCAGGTGTATCGTTACATTTGTATCAATAAAATCCAGAGAGGAGTCCATAGGCAGCATTAATAGGTGATAAAGTGGCATCTCAACCTACTGGGCAAAAACTGGTTGAATCGACATTGTTTTCACATAATTTCAACAACAAAAAGTTCAATGTGATGATGTCGAATCAACATGGAATCAACATGGAAAACTGATTGGATTTGGGAATGTCATTCTTTCACCCAACTTTTAACCTAAATCCAATTATATCAATTGTTTTGTTGATTTCACTTTGAATTCAGGTTAGTTGACAACTAACCAAATGTAAATCAACCTAGATGTTGATCTGACGTCTTTGCCCAGTGGGAAGTCGGTCTGAGATTTGCGGGAGAAAAAGCCAGGGAATTATCATGTGTTTGTCTTTGACTCTTAACAACTAGGTCTGTATAGTGGATGGGAATTATAATGAATGTTCAACCACCATGATTATCACAGCAATGGAAGCCAATTCAGCCATCTGTTCAAAATCAGCAATAAGTAGCTGCTGAGGTGGAGCTACTGATGTGTGTCTGGTGCTGTTAAACCAGGTGAGAGACTGCCCAGCTGACGTGTGTGTGTTTCTGTCCTCTCCTAGGAAGCAGAAGCAGTGGATCCAACCCCAGTGTGGGTATTGGGACAGGGAAGGGCCCTAGCCGACGCTCCTCCCCACAAGAGAAGGGTCACAGATCCACATGCAGTGAATCCGAGCCACCGGGCATCCTAGGGGCGAGGCGCCCTGGTGATAGGTCCGTCAGCCAGTTGAGTCATCACAGCAGCCATGCCCACTCCAGCAACAGCCACGCCCGCTCGGGTTTCAGCCATGCCCAGTCTCACAGGAGCCACTGTCAGTCACAGAACAGCCACACCCACAGCCACGCCTCCTTCACCTACAAACACGCCCCTTTCACCCAGCCTGGGCTTGGCTCATGTGGCCACAGTGAGCGAAGCCACGCCTCCTCCTACGGCCCCCCTGGCCTGCCCCCGCCATACTGCCTGGCCCGGTTGGCCCCTAAGACCTCCGTCAGCAGCAGCACCCCTCCCGGGGCCCCCCCGGTACGGGAGCTAGGAGCCATCCCCCCTGAGCTCACGGCCAGCCGCCAGTCCTTTCAGCACGCTATGGGCAATCCCTGTGAGTTCTTTGTTGACATCATGTGACAGACAGGACAGTGCCTTTTAAAACCTCGCTGAGCACAAACAACTCCCCCGTCCAACTGCCTGATGCCTGTCCGTCCCGCCTCTCCTTTTCTTCTTTACCTCTCTGCTACTGACTATCCCTGAGTTAATTAAGAATGTAGACGCTGGTCCCCTCCCTCCCTCTGATGTCGGAGCAGGGGAAGACAGCAGACTAGAGCACAACAGAACAGATGAGAGTCCTGCTATCACACAAACACACAGAGCCTCAGTGTCTGAACTGGACCCCTGCCAGCTCCTTTGTATTGACGTGACTTGTACAGTTTGTAAAATCGATGTGAGTGGTGTTCAATATGGTGATCCTTGTGAGCTGCCACACAGACAGTCCAGTCCTGAGAGCATCTACTTAGTCTATGTGGAGTACAACTACCTGCTGTTTGTAGAACCTGACATCCAGGCCAACTGACTGGGTCTGGATCTCAATCCCCCAGACCCACCCAGAGCCCTTTACACAAACTTCCACTGTTTAGCCCATAATACCAAAACTCCTGCTCTAACCGACTGACCTGCTATCTTATCCCGTATGCAGCTGGTCCCCCTACATAATATGTCATGGTCTCCCTGAATACCGGATAAGAGAGCATATCAGTAATCTAACTAGTCAAAGCTAGCCTCAGCCCATTTGACAGCCCTTGTATTTGTCCAACTTCATAAGGGAGACACTGTAGCCAGTTGTTAGTTTCAATTGTGGGGGTAGTGCATCTTGCCAATGGTCTAAAGGGAGAATCCATACACTGGAGAAGTTTAGTGATATTTATGTGATCATGATGTTGCATTGACGGTCAGTGTCATACCTCTCTCTATGACACATTTACAATCACACATGGTTTCCCTCTCTGTGACTCAGTGGCCAGGTTACTGTCCTAGCTGTGCTTTGTCCAATGTCTCATTAATAATGCAGTCAATTGACCCGTGACCTCCACAACAGACATGTGTTTGAGGTCTACTACCTGAAACAGAACTAAGATCATCACCAGTTAAAGACAAAGTGGATGGATGTCCCCCCTCCAGTCATCAGTGTTGACTGAATCAGAGATAACCAAAGCTTCACACAGTGAGGTGTGTAGTTCTGTACAGTGTAGGTATTGTTCTGTGATATCACCAGATGATTTCTGATGAAAAATGATTCTTTTGAAACAAAGGAATGCAGCTGTGTTTGAGTCTACCGACAACACACAAACGGTGTGGTGCATAAGACCTTTCTATCACGGCACTGTCCTAATTATTTGAGCACTTTTTCACTGTCTCGCTCTCTCACTGGCCCTTTAGTATGAAACACTGTTTGCAATCAAAGCTTCGTCCGTCGTTTTGTTTCTTTACAAAAAGAGGAATAAATTGTACATAGAAATGTATTATATATAAGAATAAAAAAATATATATGTACAAAGATTGTCTGTTTTTCTCTTCTAAAAAACAACATTGTGAACCGTGCTTTTTAGTTGAACATACAGAAACCAGAAAAAAAGGTTGGTTAAACAACTTTTAACTGTATTACATGATGCTAAGTGTTATATGCTCAACGGTAGCCAATAGTCCTAATTGCATTTACATTATTTAACCAGCAGTAGGAGACATCCAGCCATCTGAGGTATTTATTGTTATATTTGTCCTATTCCGTATTCACACATTCAAGTAAACAATTTGTGAAATGTTGAATTTGTAGAATACATTTAGAAATAGCAGAAGTGATATGAGTGTTTTCAGATCAACATGAAATGTGTTCAAAAAGACTAGGCCAGATGTATAGAGTATCCTTCTGAGACACAGCAAAAAGACTAGGCCAGATGTATAGAGTATCCTTCTGAGACACAGCAAAAAGACTAGGCCAGATGTATAGAGTATCCTTCTGAGACACAGCAAAAAGACTAGGCCAGATGTATAGAGTATCCTTCTGAGACACAGCAGAAAAGACTAGGCCAGATGTATAGAGTATCCTTCTGAGACACAGCAAAAAGACTAGGCCAGATGTATAGAGTATCCTTCTGAGACACAGCAAAAAGACTAGGCCAGATGTATAGAGTATCCTTCTGAGACACAGCAAAAAGACTAGGCCAGATGTATAGAGTATCATTCTGAGACACAGCAAAAAGACTAGGCCAGATGTATAGAGTATCCTTCTGAGACACAGCAAAAAGACTAGGCCAGATGTATAGAGTATCCTTCTGAGACACAGCAAAAAGACTAGGCCAGATGTATAGAGTATCCTTCTGAGACACAGCAAAAAGACTAGGCCAGATGTATAGAGTATCCTTCTGAGACACAGCAAAAAGACTAGGCCAGATGTATAGAGTATCCTTCTGAGACACAGTAAAAAGACTAGGCCAGATGTATAGAGTATCCTTCTGAGACACAGCAAAAAGACTAGGCCAGATGTATAGAGTATCCTTCTGAGACACAGCAAAAAGACTAGGCCAGATGTCCTTAGAGTACAGATGTATAGAGTATCCTTCTGAGACACAGCAAAAAGACTAGGCCAGATGTATAGAGTATCCTTCTGAGACACAGCAAAAAGACTAGGCCAGATGTATAGAGTATCCTTCTGAGACACAGCAAAAAGACTAGGCCAGATGTATAGAGTATCCTTCTGAGACACAGCAAAAAGACTAGGCCAGATGTATAGAGTACCCTTCTGAGACACAGCAAAAAGACTAGGCCAGATGTATAGAGTATCCTTCTGAGACACAGCAAAAAGACTAGGCCAGATGTAGAGAGTATCCTTCTGAGACACAGCAAAAAAAAGATTTTGGAATTATTATATAAACAAAAACAAAAAAAACAAAAAAGAAAGAAACTTCCCTTTTTCAGGACCGTCTTTCAAAGATAATTCGTAGAAATCCAAATATCTTCACAGATCTTCATTGTAAAGGGTTTAAACACGGTTTCCCATGCTTGTTCAATGAACCATAAACAATTAATGAACATTTACGTGTGGAACAGTCGTTAAGACACTAACAGCTTACAGACAGTAGGCAATTAAGGTCACAGTTATGAAAACTTAGGACACTAAAGAGGCCTTTCTACTGACTCTGAAAAACACCAAAAGAAAGATGCCCAGTGCCCCTGCTCATCTGCGTGAACGTAGCTTAGGCATGCTGCAAAGAAGCATGAAGACAGCTGATGTGGCCAAGGCAATAAATTGCAATGTCCGTACTGTGAGACGCCTAAGACAGTGCTACAGGGAGACAGGATAGACAGCTGATCGTCCTCGAAGTGGCAGACCACATGGAACAACACCTGCACAGGATCGGTACATCCGAACATCCCACCTGCGGGACAGGTATATGATGGCAACAACAACTGCCCGAGTTACACCAGGAACGCACAATCCTTCCATCAGTGCTCAGACTGTCCCCAATAGGTTGAGAGAGGCTGGACTGAGGGCTTGTAGGCCTGTTGTAAGGCAGGTCCTCACCAGACATCACCGGCAACAACGTTGCCTATGGGCATAAATCCACCGTCGCTGGACCAGACAGGACTGGCAAAAAGTGCTCTTCACTGACGAGGAGCGGTTGGATTTCGGGGGGTGATGGTCGGATTCACGTTTATCGTCGAAGGAATGAGCGTTACACCAAGGCCTGTACTCTGGAGTGGGATCGATTTGGAAGTGGAGGGTCCGTCATGGTCTGTGGAGGTGTGTCACAGCATCATTGGACTGAGCTTGTTGTCATTGCAGGCAATCTCAACGCTGCGCGTTACAGGGAAGACATCCTCCTCCCTCATGTGGCACCCTTCCTGCAGGCTCATCTTGACATGATCCTCCAGCATGACAATGCCACCAACCATACTGCTCATTCTGTGCGTGATTTCCTGCAAGACAGGAATGTTGAATGTCAGTGTTCTGCCATGGCCAGCGAAGAGCCCGGATCTCAATCCCATTGAGCACGTCTGGGACCTGTTGGATCAGAGGGTGAGGGCTAGGGCCATTCCCCCCAGAAATGTCTGGGAACTTGGAGGAAGAGTGGGGTAAAATCTCACAGCAAGAACTGGCAAACATGGTGCAGTCCATGAGGAGGAGATGCACTGCAGTACTTATTGCAGCTGGTGGCCACACCAGATACGGTTACTTTTGATTTTGACACCTCCTTTGTTCAGGGACACATTATTCCTTTTCTGTTAGTCACATGTCTGTGGAACTTGTTCAGTTTATGTCTCAGTGTTTGAATCTTATGTTCATACAAATATTTACACATGTTAAGTTTCTGAAAATAAATGCAATTGACAGTGAGAGGACGTTTTCTTTTTGCTGAGTTTATATTTGGGGTGGGAAAAAAACATGTTACCAAAGAAAATAATGCAACAAAAATATTTGTATACAATATTTGTACATTTTTATTGTATGTAAACTGTAGTGGACATTAGGGTTAATAGTAAATATTAAACATTTGACATTACAGTAATGGGGACAGTAGGTAAAAACCTAGTTAGCAGAGTACATTTATTAGCTAGCTCTTATTTAACCCTTTATGTTCGATTCGGCCTTCACTGTTTGTGTCCCGGGTAAATTTAACCCATACAGTTAGTACAGATAGTACATCAAGATAATAAATCTATGATTTCATCGTCCCAAAACGCATTTTCCAGTAGTTGAACATGTCCTCGTTCATATGCTTATCCCCCTGAGTTGATAGATCCAATTTGTCAAAATTTAGAGCCAAATGTTTGATTACTAAACCAAAGTTGTAAATCATAAAATTATGACATTTAAGACATCTTCATCAATTTCTTTGACCAAACTTCAGATCACTGTCCCTCTGAAAATCACATGGAAAACATACTTATAATGAACAAAAAATATAAGTTAAAGTTAAAGTTCATATGAGGAAATCAGTCAATTGAAATAAATTGTTTAGACCCTAATCTGGATTTCACATGACTGGGAATACAGATGTGCATCTGTTGGTCACAGACACCTTTAAAAAGAAATGGGCCTCAGGATCTCGTTTCGGGATTTTTACGCATTCAAATTGTCATCGATAAAATTAAATTGTGTTTGTTGTCCGTAGCTTATGCCTGTCCATACCATAACCCCACCGCCACCATGGGGCACTCTGTTCACAACATTGACATCGGCAAACTGCTTGCCCACACAACGCCATACACGTGGTCTGTGGTTGTGAAGCCGGTTGGATGTACTGACAAATTCTCTAAAACATCATTGGTGGCATTCCTGCAGTCAGCATGCCATTTGCACACTCCCTCAAAACTTGAGACATCTGTGGCGTTGTGTGACAAAACTGCACATTTTAGAGTGGCCTTTTATTGTCCCCAGCACAAGATACACCTGTGTAATGACCATGCTGTTTAATCAGATTCTTGATATGCCACACCTGTCAGGTGGATGGATTGTCTTGGCAAAGGAGAAATGCTCACTAACATTTTAGGAAATACGCTTCTTGTGCAAATTAAACATTTCTGGGATCTTTTATTTCAGCTCATGGACTTTACATGTTGCGTTTATATTTTTGTTCAGTGTAGATCCTTGTGATCATCATGTGTCTTTACTGCACAGAAGACCATTTGTACACAGGTCAAAGTTCAATATCAATTAGACAATTGCACACACCTACCATAAAATGTGTTAATTGTGATGGTAATTGTAAATGTAGCCAGAACCGTAAAGAAATCAAATCAAATGTATTTATAAAACCCTTCGTACATCAGCTGATATCTCAAAGTGCTGTACAGAAACCCAGCCTAAAACCCCAAACAGCAAGCAATGCAGGTATTGAAGCACGTTGGCTAGGAAAAACTCCCTAAAAAGGCCAAAACCTAGGAAGAAACCTAGAGAGGAACCAGGCTATGAGGGGTGGCATGGTCAAATAACAGGTCTGGGACAAGTAGCACGTCCGGTGAACAGGTCAGGATTCCATAGCCGCAGGCAGAACAGTTGAAACTGGAGCAGCAGCATGGCATGGTAGTCCCGAGGCATGGGCCTAGGGCTCAGGTCCTCCGAGAGAGAGAGAGAAAGAGAGAATTAGAGAGAGCATACTTAGATTCACACAGGACACCGGATAAGACAGGAGAAGTACTCCAGATATAACAAACTGCTATAAAGAAAATATTATCAAGGTGACACCCCCACACGTGGTATCACTGAAAAGCCAGAATGTTCTCTCAAATGTACAACAGACCTAGCACAGTGGCATGTATGGCCTTAGAGATACAGACCAAATACTTATGTTTATTAGAGGACAAAAATGAATTGATAGGTCTCGGGAGTATATAACTGGTGGATAATGTATGAATTGATGTGTGCCAGTGCACAATGAATAAGTGTACACAATACACCATGGTTTGCAAATGTGGTGTTATTTCTGGCAAGGTAATACATTATGTAGTGTATTGTCTTTTTTCTTGATGAAGGTATCTGCTTTGCTGGTAAATCTACCCGCCTCCGAGTGGAACTTACTGGTACAAACACTGCTGTACTTTCCCTGTGGGCTGACAGTCTGAGCCTGAGTGAGGATCACACCGGGCCAGAGCAGACCCCGCTGGGACGTCATGAGACCCTACTGACATGCTACCCGTCAGTCACACGAGTGGGAGGATGTGGTGCTTCTAACAGGAAGTGACGCTTCTGCTGTGGCCCAGGAGAGGCAGAGGTGACGACCCCGCTGCAGAGGTGGCACTTTTACTGTAGACACTAGAGCAAGCCTCTTCAGAGCTACAGCCCAGAACATGTGGTGACTACTATGGCTGTGTTGCACAGCTGGTGGAAAGGTTTGCGTGAAATGTGGAGTGACGTAGTTTCAGTATGGCCCTGTTCGATGCAAATATCTAAGCCCACTATATAAAAAGGTTCTGTTATGTGTCAATAACTTTACTTAAAACCACCTCAGCCCTCACTTTGACAAACTGACTGTGAGCAGCTCTTTTACTAGACAGTGTTACTATGACAGGCTGTAGTCGTAGGGGCCTACACTTCAACATGCTGTGTGTGTGTGCACGCAAGTATTGTTCAGAGTGGGAGAAATGGGGGTGTGCTATTGATGTAACATGTGTAGGCAGATTACGTTTTTGATGTTTCCTGTCCTAATGACCTTAAATCCTACACCTGTGTGTGTTGGACAAAGTTGGGTGTGTGAAAGGTTGAAAGAAGATCAGAGACAGCAACACAAAGGTGCAAAACATTTACCTCAACAGTTTAACCAGGTTACCCAATTCTAAATATTATTTAGTGGAGATTACCCAACTTCAAGAATACATACTCCCAAGGTGTAATGAACACGATGGGAGACAGAGAGCTGGTTTCAAGCGCAGGGCTCAGCAGGTGTTTATTTATAATGGACCACATCAGGATGCAGGTAGCTGGGTCCAGGGGCAGGCAGAAGCTCATACACAGGAGGAGGCAGGTAGCTGGGTCCAGGGGCAGGCAGAAGCTCATACACAGGAGGAAGCAGGTAGTTGGGTCCAGGGGCAGGCAGAAGCTCATACACAGGAGGAAGCAGGTAGCTGGGTCCAGGGGAAGGTAGAAGGTCATGCACAGGAGGAAGCAGGTAGCTGGGTCCAGGGGCAGGCAGAAGCTCATACACAGGAGGAAGCAGGTAGCTGGGTCCAGGGGAAGGCAGAAGGTCATGCACAGGAGGAAGCAGGTAGCTGGGTCCAGGGGCAGGCAGAAGCTCATACACAGGAGGAAGCAGGTAGCTGGGTCCAGGGGCAGGCAGAAGGTCATACACAGGAGGAAGCAGGTAGCTGGGTCCAGGGGAAGGCAGAAGCTCATACACAGGAGGAGGTAGGTAGCTGGGTCCAGGGGAAGGCAGAAGGTCATACACAGGAGGAAGCAGGTAGCTGGGTCCAGGGGCAGGTAGAAGATCATACACAGGAGGAAGCAGGTAGCTGGGTCCAGGGGCAGGCTGAAGCTCATACACAGGAGGAAGCAGGTAGCTGGGTCCAGGGGAAGGCAGAAGCTCATACACAGGAGGAAGCAGGTAGCTGGGTCCAGGGGCAGGCAGAAGGTCATACACAGGGGGTCCAAACAAGGCAACAGTACAGCCAGGGAAAAGGCTAGTAACGTCATCTGAGAGATCAGGCATTAATTAGGTTGATAACAGGAAATCCGATAAACTCAATTTAGCCCGAGGTAATTTTATTTTTACAGGGACAGTGCACGTTAATCAACATTTCAGTAAAAGTGCCGGATTCAGCCGGCTAATTTTCAACCGCAGTCCCTGGGCAGGTTATTAAAAACAATTAACAACAACTAATAATTACAGGCAGGTAATAGGCATCATTAGTGAGGCAGGCCAAAACGATCATACACAGGAGGATTAATTACAGGAAACCCAACACTTCAAATAGAAGTGTGTCACAAAACAAACAATACCTCACAATGACGGGGTGTGGAGAACTGAACTAAATAGTGTGTGATAATGACATACAGGTGTGTGAACAGGTGATCAGTTTTCAGGTGATTGGGATCTGGAGAGTGAGCTGCGTTCAGGGGATCTACGTGTTTGAGAGTGTGAGCTGGAAAGTGGGCTGGAGAGTGAGCTGCATTCGGGGGATCTAGATGTTTGAGAGTGTGAGCTGGAAAGTGGGCTGGAGAGTGAGCTGCATTCGGGGGATCTAGATGTTTGAGAGTGTGAGCTGGAAAGTGGGCTGGAGAATGAGCTGCGTTCAGGGGATCTACGTGTTTGAGAGTGTGAGCTGGAAAGTGGGCTGGAGAGTGAGCTGCGTTCAGGGGATCTACGTGTTTGAGAGTGTGAGCTGGAAAGTGGGCTGGAGAATGAGCTGCGTTCAGGGGATCTACGTGTTTGAGAGTGTGAGCTGGAAAGTGGGCTGGAGAATGAGCTGCGTTTCAGGGGATCTACGTGTTTGAGAGTGTGAGCTGGAAAGTGGGCTGGAGAATGAGCTGCGTTCAGGGGATCTACGTGTTTGAGAGTGTGAGCTGGAGAATGAGCTGGAGAATGAGCTGCGTTCAGGGGATCTACGTGTTTGAGAGTGTGAGCTGGAAAGTGGGCTGGAGAATGAGCTGCGTTCAGGGGATCTATGTGTTTGAGAGTGTGAGCTGCATTCAGGGGATCTATGTGTTTGAGAGTGTGAGCTGCATTCAGGGGATCTATGTGTTTGAGAGTGTGAGCTGGAAGCAGACCTTACACAAGGGATGGGTCTAACAACATGGGCCTAATTAATGTTAGATCCCATTCTTCAACGGTATCTACTCCCGAGGGATGGGATCTAAACAGCATTTTGTTTAAATCATACAAAAAATAAATTGACTTAACTAAAAAACCCTAGCCTCAACCACAACCTTAACCCCAGGTTAAATACCACGGATGAATAGTGTTGGAAATCATGGGCCTGGAACATCGTTATTGGTCGGATCAACAAAGCAAGAGCAGTGAAAATGCTTGGATTAAGATACGAACACAAAATACCCCAATAGACTCAACGAAAAGTACTTAGGTACATCCTAACCTGCCCCTAATCTTAGCACTACTCCGAACATTGAGGTAGGGCTGAGTCTCATGTCTTAACTCCCCCCTCCCACATCTAACCCAAGCGATGCTGGAGTCTCTAATCACAGGATGGACAATGCATCACCTTTTTTTCCCTGGACGTCGCTTAAGGAATAACTTATTGGTAACAGCAACTAAACTCTAAACCTCCATCCTTAGCAACTCCTGGAAGCTGAGCTACAGTGGTGTAAAGCTCGACTCAGGGGCAGTGGAAACGCATTCTCTGGAGTGATGAATCACACTTCACCATCTGGCAGTCCGACAGACGAATCTGGGCTTGGCAGATGCCTTTGGGATGAATTGGAACGCTGACTGCGAGCCAGGCCTAATCGCCAACATCAGTGCCTGACCTCATCAATGCTCTTGTGGCTGAACCCAACAATGTTCCAACATCTAGTGGAAAGCCTTCCCAGAAGAGAGGAGGCTGTTATTGCAGCAAAGCGGGGGACCAACTCCATATTAATGCCAAGTATTTTGGAATGAGATGTTTGACGAGAACGTGTCCACATGCTTTTGGCCATGTAGTGTATGTTCCCCTGGATGGATTTCCCATCTGGCTAACACCCAACTCTCAAAGTCCTCCTGGCTTCAGAGATTGGAACGGCTCTTTGATGTTGTTGGCGAGATGCATAATGAAGGGGCTGTGCTTTTTCTGGTTGGTTCTCCTCTGTGACATTCTCACTCAAACACACACACGCTCAGACACACACACACGCTCAGACACACACACGCTCAGACACACACGCTCAGACACACCCACACGCTCAGACACACACACACGCTCAGACACACACAGCCCCCGAGCGCAGCCCCTCTCCATTACAACGGTTGGATTATCATATCCAGACAACGAGAGGTCTCAAAAAAAAAAAATTGCCAGAACTAATCAAACCAGTTGCACAATTTCTGAGCAAATGTTGCAGTAACAAACAACCTCCTTTCCAGACAAGTGTGTCACAGCTCTCCCTATTTCAATTAAACTATTTAAAGAGGGCTTGATCTTTTTGCTTGGAATTTTATGCAGCCAAATGTTATCTAATGTGGTGATCTATTGTGTTGCATGGCAAAGTTTTGGAAGGAGTCATGCTTTCATGATAACACTTGCTTTTTGTTTCACTTTCCATTTCCAAGCTTCATCAGTTCAGCAATGTTGCTTCTCCTTTTGTGGTGAGGCTCCTATTTCCTCTGTTGTGAAATATGAATAGTAGCAGTCTCTCCAGTCAGGTTGACTCAGTCAAAACAACAGCGGATGAGCACAAGGGAATGACAAAGAAAGTTGAAAGGTTTTGTAATGACTTCTCCCATTTACATTACATTTAAGTCATTTAGCAGACGCTCTTATCCAGAGCGACTTACAAATAGGTGCATTCACCTTATGACATCCAGTGGAACAGTCACTTTACAATAGTGCATCTAAATCTTAAAGGGGGGGGGTAAGAGGGATTACGTTTCCTATCCTAGGTATTCCTTAAAGAGGTGGGGTTTCAGGTGTCTCCGGAAGGTGGTGATTGACTCTGCTGTCCTGGCGTCGTGAGGGAGTTTGTTCCACCATTGGGGGGCCAGAGCAGCGAACAGTTTTGACTGGGCTGAGCGGGAGCTGTACTTCCTCAGTGGTAGGGAGGCGAGCAGGCCAGAGGTGGATGAATGCAGTGCCCTTATTTGGGTGTAGGGCCTGATCAGAGCCTGGAGGTACTGAGGAGCCGTTCCCCTCACAGCTCCGTAGGCAAGCACCATGGTCTTGTAGCGGATGCGAGCTTCAACTGGAAGCCAGTGGAGAGAACGGAGGAGCGGGGTGACGTGAGAGAACTTGGGAAGGTTGAACACCAGACGGGCTGCGGCGTTCTGGATGAGTTGAAGGGGTTTAATGGCACAGGCAGGGAGCCCAGCCAACAGCGAGTTGCAGTAATCCAGACGGGAGATGACAAGTGCCTCCCAAACCATGTGTTGCTCTGCACAATATTATCTTTCCTTCCTTTCTCTCCCTCAGTATGTATTGTTCTCAGCTGGGAAATGTCTTCCTCCCTGTCCTAAGAGGACATTCACATTCTTCCATTGTGTGAGATCATAACATATTTGGTCTCTTCTTTTGTTTTTCTTTCAGTACAATACTACTATTGTAACACAGAGAACCCCATGAGGATATGTCAGGCCTTAATGCTCAAATCACTTTAGTTTTCAAATCCGTTTTGCACTATGGACTGTCCAAACAGCAAGTTACAAGTGACCAAATCGGATTTGTGTGTGTTCAGACAGCAGTAATCAGCTGACAAGGCTATGCTAGTTGTCATAGTAATGACGTGTGTGTGTGTGTGTGTGTGTGTGTGTGTGTGTGTGTGTGTGTGTGTGTGTGTGTGTGTGTGTGTGTGTGTGTGTGTGTGTGTGTGTGTGTGTGTGTGTGTGTGTGTGTGTGTGTGTGTGTGTGTGTGTGTGTGTGTGTGTGTGTGTGTGTGTGTGTGTGTGTGTGTGTGTGTGTGTGTGTGTGTGTGTGTGTGTGTGTGTGTGTGTAGGCTGATTGGTGGTGGTGCTTGTGCTTCCCATCACTCAGAAGTTATGTAGCAAGCTAAGGTGACAACAATGCCTGTCATGGACGTTTCCCAGTTGCTTTGAATGTTCAAAATCATAGGGTAAGAACACTTTTAAAGTCTCAAGTCAAGTACTTTTTCACTATCTACAGCAGTCAACTAGCTAGCTAGGTAGCTGTTTAGCTTTCTAGAACATTCACTCATTTGTTTGTAAACAATTACCAAGCTAGTTATCTACCACATGTTCTAGTCAAACTGTCGACAGAGTAGCCAGCAAGCAACAAGATATACAGAATAACAGTCTAAAAACCACTTGAAGGTAAATAAATCAGATTTGACCAGTCAGACACAAGTCACATGGCCAGGAATCAGATTTTAAATATGGCTTGAAATATCCAATTCCAAGTGCTTTATGGCTGTTCAGACTGCAGGATAAAGAACAGATTCGAATCAGATATGCAACTAAATAGGATTTGAGTCATTTGAAACTGCCAATGTGAACACAGCTTTATAACCTTCCCCTGGCATTGCCAGAAGATGACTGGCCACCCCTCGGAATCTGGTTTCTCTCTTGTATTCTTGCTAGGTTCCTGCCTTTCTAGGGAGCTTTTCCTAGCCAATGTGCTTCTGCCTCTGCATTGCTTGCCGTTTGGGGTTTTAGGCTGGGTTTCTGTATAAGCCATTTGTGACAACTGCTGATAAAAAGGGCTTTATAAAATAAACGGGATTGATTGATTGAACCAAGTCCAATATATCATGATGTAAATTCAAAGTGCTGTGTCTCCATGGAGAATTGGACTTGGGCAGGTAAATTCTCCTGCAGACGTTTTTAACTCAATATCAAATCCTTTCTGGGTAACAATTTAGTACCTTACTGTGACTGTTTTCAATTAAAATGGTCAAAAATGGCTTCTTAGCAAAAAGCTATTTCTCAAGCAAGACTTTAGCTAGTTATCTGGGAGTGGTCTGAGTGAAGGGCCTAATTGGAGGAGCCTAATGGGAGGGATATGTAACCTGAAAACTAGCTGTTATTGGCAGAGAGGAGGGCAAACTCTCTTTGTTATTGGTCAATTAACTTTTACCGCCTGGTGATATTGCCAGGCAATCCAAACCCCACCCATGCAGAACAAGCTGAAATGTCATGTCTTTTCAAACAGCTCTTACACTAAAGGGGCATTATCATTTTCACAATTTCACATGATTATTCCTACCTCAGAGTGGAAATATACACTGCTCAAAAAAATAAAGGGAACACTAAAATAACACATCCTAGATCTGAATGAATTAAATATTCTTATTAAATACTTTTTTCTTTACATAGTTGAATGTGCTGACAAAACCACACAAAAATTATCAATGGAAATCAAATGTATCAACCCATGGAGGTCTGGATTTGGAGTCACACTCAAAATTAAAGTGGAAAACCACACTGCAGGCTGATCCAACTTTGATGTAATGACCTTAAAACAAGTCAAAATGAGGCTCAGTAGTGTGTGTGGCCTCCACGTGCCTGTATGACCTCCCTACAACGCCTGGGCATGCTCCTGATGAGGTGGCGGATGGTCTCCTGAGGGATCTCCTCCCAGACCTGGACTAAAGCATCCACCAACTCCTGGACAGTCTGTGGTGCAACGTGGCGTTGGTGGATGGAGCGAGACATGATGTCCCAGATGTGCTCAATTGGATTTAGGTCTGGGGAACGGGCGGGCCAGTCCATAGCATCAATGCCTTCCTCTTGCAGGAACTGCTGACACAGTCCAGCCACATGAGGTCTAGCATTGTCTTGCATTAGGAGGAACCCAGGGCCAACCGCACCAGCATATGGTCTCACAAGGGGTCTGCGGATCTCATCTCGGTACTTAATGGCAGTCAGGCTACCTCTGGCGAGCACATGGAGGGCTGTGCGGCCCCCCAAAGAAATGCCACCCCACACCATGACTGACCCACCGCCAAACCGGTCATGCTGGAGGATGTTGCAGACAGCAGAACGTTCTCCACGGCGTCTCCAGACTGTCACGTGTGCTCAGTGTGAACCTGCTTTCATCTGTGAAGAGCACAGGGCGCCAGTGGCAAAGTTGCCAATCGTGGTGTTCTCTGGCAAATGCCAAACGTCCTGCACAGTGTTGGGCTGTAAGCACAACCCCCACCTGTGGACGTCGGGCCCTCATACCACCCTCATGGAGTCTGTTTCTGACTGTTTGAGCAGACACATACACATTTGTGGCCTGCTGGAGGTTATTTTGCAGGGCTCTGGCAGTGCTCCTCCTTGCACAAAGGCTGAGGTAGCGGTCCTGCAGCTGGGTTGTTGCCCTCCTACGGCCTCCTCCACGTCTCCTGATGTACTGGCCTGTCTCCTGGTAGCGCCTCCATGCTCTGGACACTACGCTGACAGACACAGCAAACCTTCTTGCCACAGCTCGCATTGATGTACCATCCTGGATGAGCTGCACTACTTGAGCCACTTGTGTGGGTTGTAGACTCCATCTCATGCTACCACTAGAGTGAAAGCACCGCCAGCATTCAAAAGTGACCAAAACATCAGCCAGGAAGCATAGGAACTGAGAAGTGGTCTGTGGTCCCCACCTGCAGAACCACTCCTTTATTGGGGGTGTCTTGCTAATTGCTTAGAATTTCCACCTGTTGTCTATTCCATTAGCACAACAGCATGTGAAATGTATTGTCAATCAGTGTTGCTTCCTAAGTGGACAGTTTGATTTCACAGAAGTGTGATTGACTTGGAGTTACATTGTGTTGTTTAAGTGTTCCCTTTATTTTTTTGAGCAGTGTATATTAAACACAAGAATATCACGTTTTTGACTGCACTGCCTCTTTAATGTTGGAAACACAACTTGGAAAAACAATTAGATAAGTATGATTGCACCATCATGATTCAAATGAATTTAAGTAAGGGATAATCCAGTAAAGTGACCTTCCGCGGAGTTGCATTATTTTCCAGAGAACTTATAGAGCCCCGAGTTGATTATCCCTTTTATACCATGGCTGTAATTTCACACATTTGCCACTAGAAGTGTGTTCATTTGGCAGTAGAAATTGGCTGACAGTCGTGGTATATCAGACCGTATACCACGGGTATGACAAAACATGTATTTGTATTTCTCTAATTATGTTGGTAACCAGTTTATAATAGCAATAAGTCAGCTCGGGGGTTACATGACCAATACACCACGGCTAAGGGCTGTAGCCAGGCACTCTGCGTTGTGCATAAGAACAGTCCTTAGCCGTGATAAATTGGCTATATATCACACCCCTCAGGCCTTATTGCTTAATTAAGTATTTTGTTGTTGTAGATGGGACAATAACATTAGTAATCTCAAAAAAGTATACTTTATCGAAAATGTTTTAATATATTTAAAAATATATATTTGTATGTTTAGCTCACATAATATAATTTAAAAGTATGCATTAAGGTGTCTGTAATACAGTAAATGTGTCACAATTTAATAAATCCGAATGCATTCTCCAGCTTTTTTTTTTACAATCGTGGGGGGAGTGCCACGATGAAGGCAGGCTTTTTTTTTTTTGGCACGCTGGGTTCAACACATAAAAATCATTGGTTTTAATACCTACCGTCAATACATATTTAGCCACGCCCTCAAGACAATGGTAGGGTACATTAAGGCAAGGACAGTTCGTATTATCTGGGTTTACTGGTACAAGAAAGTGCTTTCAAGTAGATTAAATACCATTGTTAATGTCAATTCTATTTCGATTATTATTATTTTCACTTGCACTGCTGTCATCTGGAATCCATAGCCCGGCTGTGTCCCGTAGCTATATATTTGGTCTGGAGGACTGTGAAAGACGATGCATCTGGTACTCAGGGTATTGTGTTTCTCTCTGCTCATACCGGGCTGTCTGAGTAGCACTGGTGAGATAGCGATAGGCTGTGCGCAATGGAGAACCTCTGCTGGTTCTCCGGATATCTGCTGTGAAAGCTGCCATCCAGGTAAGTTTCTAAACTAGGCAACTGTATATGGTTTAACTTTAACAGTACTCGGTAAATTAATGTAATATGGCTTGGATTTTGAGAATTCAATTCTAGAGGGTTTATCTGGTGAAATTATGGGGTCTATTCAATCTGTAAAATTGAAGCGTTACAGATTCCGCGATAGAAATGTAAAGTTAATTTCTGATTGACATGACATATGCAGCGTTAACCGTGAATGATGTCTCTGCTAAAGCTGGAACATTGCCTTTAAATGTCAACAAAGCTGTACAAATTAACTTCTGGGAGGCAGATTGAATAGAGCCCATGTCTTTCATGGGGATGAATAATCTAGTGTATCCCAGGTTGTGAATTAAATATTATTTCCTCTTTAGTGGTTATACCACAGTGACCCAGTTGATTTTCAGTGGTTTCTAATAGGACCACATTAAAGGGGATGGATAATGATCACCCAGGATCAGATCAATGCTAAACTCAGCTCTATGTGGGAAGGGAAATAGATTCCTATCAAAAGAATTTACCTTATATATTCATGTCCACTGCAATTGCTACAGATGAAGCAAATTATGTTAATCACCTGACTGAGTTATTATGGATGCAGATTTGATTTCAATATAGTACGTTCAATGTTGTCTGTGTGTGTATTTGTGTAGGGAACCGTCTGGTGACTCCCTGTGGTCCAGACCCGAAAAAGCTGTGTGTTCCCTGTAGGAATGAGACCTACACAACTGACACAATATCATTCTCCTGTCGCAGGTGTACTCAGTGTGTAGGTATGTCACCAGGATATTTGACCTTTTAACATGATTTATTTACCCCTGAACTGAAATGTCTATTGTTTGATAAATTAGACTTAACAATTATTCATTTTACTCCACTTTTGCATGCTTTTGTGTGTGTGTGTGTAGGTGGGGCACTGACCCTTAAGAAGGCCTGTACAAGAAGCAAGGACACAGAGTGTGACTGTAAGGCAGGACTCAGATGTGGTGATGGCCACTGCTCCTTCTGTGTCCAGGAGTGTGGAAAGGGCCGGGAACCTCTTCCCGCTGCACGTAAGACACATCTGTACCTGCAAACACTAAAGTCAGACAAGTTATCTGGCATGCCTAATAATCACAATCTCAGGACACTTATTCACCAAGTCTCAAACCTCTGCCTGTTTGTCTTCATAGGCTCCTGCCGGAATTGTCCAGTTGGGACCTTCAGTGACCAAATCCATGAGAAGTGTAAGCCTTGGAGAACAAGGTTAGATTTAATTTCCCCCTAAACTGAGTTTGATTCAATATTGGTGTACTGGTAGTACTAATGCCATGGCATTAATCTGCCAACAAATTATTACCGTATGCAGCAAATCACAGCAACCTGGAACAAAAATCCTGCACCATGGCTACTCAATGTAATCTGGTATTGGAGAAAGCCAATCTTGAATCTTTATTTCTCCATCTCTGTCCCAGCTGTCCCCATCCCAATGAACATATTGTGGCCTTGGGAGATGCAGTTAGTGACAGCAAGTGCGGCATTACCAACAATTCAATCCCCCAAGTGATTACCTTACCTACGAAACGGGGCTCTGAAGGTAAGACCTGTGAATCTAACACTATGGCAAAATTGATGTTGTAATATCACCTTGTTTGAAAGATGCCAACCTCTTACTCCCAGATGGCACAGGGCTGGTTTGGGCTATAACGGCCTCGTGTGGAGTCTTTATCATCCTTATTATCTTGTTTCTGGTCATCATCATCAACAACAGCAAAAAGAAACCAGAGAAGACAACCCACAATGAGCCAAACCTTATTGTGCCAACTCCTCCTACAGGTAATCATGTTCCTCCTCATTATCAGGGGACAACTCATCCATACTGGATCAATATTCTGTAAGCTTTCAAACTGTTGTCCTGAAATGTAGAAACAGCTTTATCTTAACCTCAGATTCAAATATAAACTCAATCCTCTCTCCCTGATCCTCCCTCGCCCCCCTATATCCCCCCCCTCTCCATCTCAGATGAGCCGAGGAGCCTGATAGAGGTCAGTTTCCACCACCCTCAGCAGGAACAGGGCAGCAGTTCTGAAACACTGCACTCCCAGGACTCTGAGACCAAGCTCCTGCCTGTGTGATTGGGAGTGGCGAGGTTATACTAGGTCTGATCTACAGGCCACTACCTCACACACTGGCTCTCTGATGCCTTTCCAGTGAATGGCCAAAACATCGTTCCAGTACTGTTAGACTGATCGTTCATGCCACACGCTGTCACTAAGGAATTGAGAGGTTCAGATACTTTTGGGCATTTGTTAACTCTTTAATACCCCAGTATTTGTTTGTATCTTACATGCACATTCAAAGATGTGAATATTGAGATCTCTATGTAACAATGACTTTCTGTGAAAGTATACCATTTATGTCAGCCAGTAAACTGATATTGAAATGTCAGTAGTGGTGGGGAAGTTCAGGGGAAAAAACAGTCATTATTTGACCTATTCATTAGTTAGACTCCCCAGCAGTTACTGTATCAAGTGTCTGCTGCTGGATTAGTTCAACTATGTACATACTTGTACATTTCCTGGTTTTATTAGCATAGTTTCCTGTTAATATAGTTTAGATGACCTAAACGTGATGACATGCTACACTTGACATTTGTATGTGCGAGGGTGTGAGCAGAGTCATGCTGTTTTCCTATAATACAGCATCAACAATGTAAACCACAGGCAGCTAGATGTGACAGCCCACATGCCTCCCACTGCGTCATATTCACGTATTTCCTGTAAGGCGAAACTCCGCTGCCCACAGTAACTGATCAGAAGTAAATACCCCTATTTAACATTACTGTGACACAGATTAATTCCAGCAAGGACAAAAGGTATTTTTCTCAGCACTTTGTTAGGAATGTGCCAATGTGATACAGTACGGGACTTGGAGCAGCGTTTTGTGTGAAAGTACTGCTTGTATTGAATGGGATAAGAGTGAAGGACATGTGTGGGAAACAATATGTCATATTCTTCTCTATGATACACTGCCAGAAAGTGAGGGGTCTGGACTTTCCTCAAATGTAGTAGGGGATGCTAAAGGTCAGGGAATCCTCTCATGTGGGGCTTTCCCCAGCCCTTTACACAGAAGCTTATCTAATGTCATTGGAACCATAAATGAACTAATACGAATGTAAATTGTACTTGACACGCAATTTATAATGTAGGCAATAGGCATTGCAAGTGATTCCAAAGGGCTACCTTGAACCTAGTTTGATTAAACCCTTTCACCACTGTAGTTTTGCAATCACAAACATTGTTTGTGGCTGTTCCTTTGGCCCTGGTTGTAAATAACAGCTTTCACAAGGTATCCTACGTGCTGTACAATGGAATGACAGATCTGTGATAAAGTGTCTGACATGCGATACCTCCCTGTGGGCTCTCCACTAAGCAGAGCTGGGAAAGCCCAGGGATTGATGTGTCATATTAATCATGTAGTACCATCACTGCTGGGAATGTACACAATGAACACAATGAAACTAGTCTGACTAGAGCTCACGGGATCTCGTTGGAATTCTGACTTACACAGTGCAGGGAAGACCCGTGACTGTTAAAAAGAGCACCTTAGTCAGAGGATCGTGTAGAAACATTGGTCAGATCTGTACTCATGTAACCTCGACTTGTCATGAGTATACAGAGGAGTAGCGTATCATAGTGGAGTTACAGTAACTACGTAAGGGTGTCTGAACTGTATCTGTATTTAGCTAGTGTGACAGGCATAGGCCACTGAGATGGAACATCTCACATTCACAATAGGGGCCATAATTGCCTACATGGTGTAAAATGTTAACCCACACCCATGGAGTGGGCTTATAACAGTAGAGGTGTTAATGAGTCATCACCACCACAGACTGTCAGTCATCTGAGGACAGGGTTTTTAAAGAGCCAGTTACTGATGGATTATTGAGTGGCATTCATGTGAATATGTACTTGGACTGGCAGGCTCCTAGGACATTCTATGCCTTGTATACAATATGTTATAGGCCATGATAAAATGGTAATGATTGAATAAGTACTGTAATATTGTTGTTTTGATATTAAAGAAGTAGTAAATGCCACTGGGTTGTCTTATTGTATTCCAACCAATGTCATAATCAGCTAAATTTACGACAGCACATTTCTGGTCGGCATACAGTGCCTTCGGAAAGTATTCAGACCCCTTGACTTTTTCCACATTTGTTATGTTACAGCCTTACTCTAAAACTGATTAAATTGTTTTCCCCCTCTCAATTCCCCATAAAGACAAAGCAAATTGTTGCTAATTTATTAAAAAATAAACTGAAATGTCACGAAAGTATGCAGACCCTTTGCCAAAAGGTGCTTCAACAAAGTACTGAGTATTGATTACAGCGTTGAGTCTTGGGTATGACGCTACAAGCTTGGCACACCTGTATTTGGGAAGTTTCTCCCATTCTTCTCTGTAGATCCTCTCAAGCTCTGTCAGGTTGGATGGGGAGCATTGCTGTACAGCTATTGTCAGGTCTCTCCAGAGATGTTCGATTGGGTTCAAGTCCGGACTCTGGCTGGACAACTCAAGGACATTGAGACTTGTCTCAAAGCCACTCCTGTGTTGTCTTGGCTGTGTGCTCAGGGTTGTTGTCCTGATGGAAGGTGAACCTTTGCCCAGTTTGAGGTCCTGAGCGCTCTGTAGCAGGTTTTCATCAAGGATCTCGGTTCTTTGCCTTGTTCATCTTTCCCTCATTCCAGACCAGTCCCCCAGTCCCTGCCTCTGAAAAACATCCCCACAGCATGATGCTGCCACCACCATGCTTCACCATAGGTATGGTGCCAGGTTTCCTCCAGACGTGATGCTTGGCATTCAGGCAAAAGAGTTGGTTCCATCGGACCAGATAATTTTGTTTCTCATGGTCGAAGTCCTTTAGGTGCATTTTGGCAAACTACAAGCGGGCTGTCATGTGCCTTTTACTGAAGAGAGGCTTCCGTCTGGCCACTCTACCATAAAGGGATAATTGGTAGAGTGTTGCAGTGATGGTTGTCCCTCTGGAAGGTTCTCCCATCTCCACAGATGAACTCTGTAGGAATGACCATCAGGTTCTTGGTCACCTCCCTGACCAAGGCCCTTCTCCCCCGATTGCTCAGTTTGGCTGGGCGGCCAGCTCTAGGAAGAGTCTTGGTGGTTCCAAACATCTTCCATTTAAGAAAGATGGAGACCACTGTGTTTTTGGGGACCTTCAATGCTGCAGAAATGTTTTGGAACCCTTCCCCAGATTCTGCACCTCGACATAATCCTGTCCCGGAGCTCTACGGACAATTCCTTTGACCTCATGACTTGGTTTTTGCTCTGACATGCACTGTGAACTGTGGGACCTTATATAGACAGGTGTGTTCTTTTCCAAATCATGGCCAATCAATTGAATTTACCACAGGTGTACTCCAACTTGTAGAAACATCTCAAAGATAATCAATAGAAACAGGATGAACCTGAGCTTAATATCAAAGGGGCTGAATATTTATATAAATAAGGTATGTTTTTTAAATGTTTTCATACATTTGCTAAATGTATTTGTCATTATGGGGTATTGTGTGTAGATTGCTAAGGGGGAAAAATAATTGAATCAATTTTAGAATAAGGCTGTAATGTAACAACAATAACAAGATGAGGGAAAAGTCAAGGGGTCTGAATACTTTGAAGGCACTGAAAGTTTCCCTAAGAGAGAGGGAAAAGATTAAATTACTGCTGAGGTTTCATGGCTGTTCATTTTATTCAGAAAAACTTCTCAGAAACCTACGTGAGCACTAATGCCAGTGTGTGTATATAATATATGTGTCTCAATAGTAATATGAACATTTCTACTTAAATAGAAGAACAGAATGAATAATGTTCATGCTCAAACAGGCAAAAAATATTTGGACCATAATGTTAAAATAAAAGTATTGTACAAGATCACATTTAAGCAATGAAGCAGATTGTGTTCATAAGACACTATAAACACAAAACTAAAACTATTTATCAATACAAAATAAATGTGATCGTTTGAATCAACTGTTCCATAAAAAATAACTGGCAATAATAGGTCACAAAATATAAGTAAACAACAATTGTGTGTGCATAAACAAAAATCATGCAATAAAGATAAGTTGTAGCAAACCACAAGCCCAGCAGTGCCTGTCTAATGTGCAGTTACTGTATGATGTGTGCAAAACAATACAGTTTAAATAAAAGGAAGGGAAATGTACAGCTGATAGTCTGTTGAATGCACTCGAATGAGTGCTGCAAAAGGATGGGAAGCAGAGAGTTGGTGGGAAAACTACATTGAGGATGTATTTTAGTAGTTGAACTTACATAACCAATCAATGTCCAGTTAAGGTTGCTGGTAGAAGGTTTAGCAGTATGCTTTGTTGACTGGGTTTGTAGTGTCCTCCTGTCATACACTAAAGATGTAGCGTTAGCTGTAGGATGGCTACAGTACAGTATGTACAGCATGGGGATCAAACATATGACTCAATATCCTACCATAGACTTGGCTTACTGGGGAAATACAGTATTAGCATAAAGTGACAAGTCTATTTCCCAGTAATTGGGAAACTTGTCACTTTAGCAGGGTGTGAATGACATGATAGTAATGATATAGTATTGATAGAGAGCTCCTCAGGTACTTTTCAAACAAGAGGGATTGGATGCAATCGCTGTCAGATATGGTGAAAGCCGTTTGAATTGGAATGTTACTTAGATCTCCCATTAAAGGGATACTTCAGGATTTTGGCAGTGAGGCTCTCTATTTACTTCCCCAGAGCCAGATGAACTCTGATACCATGTTTGTGTCTCAGTGTCCAGTATGAACGTTAGAGGTAAATTTGTGAGCCAATGCTAACTAGCGTTAGCACAATGACGACGTCTATGGGTAGTAATTGCGCTACCGCTAGTTAGCATTGGCTCACATATTTACATCTAACTTCTTTCACACGGGACAAACACAAACATGGTATCCGAGTTCATCTGACTCTGGGGAAGTAGATAAAGAGCCTCACTGCCAAAATCTTGAAGTATCCCTTTAATAATACTAAATAATAAAACAAATAAAAGTAACAAACAATCAAACATGGTGATTGATATTAACCTTCTCTCATCAACACAGAAGACGAGAGAATAATTGGCTGGTCAACTAGAATTCTTCACTTTGTTAATTATATTAGGTTATATGAACCCAAATTGTTGTCTTATCTACACCAGTAATTTAAACAAAAACAAAATCTCCAATTGTATTTAACTGGTTAAAGTGCTAGTTGGGACGATTAAATAATAATACAAGTATCTGGAGATAGTCCTCTCGGACCAGGTTAAGTAGTGGGGGTGGGGGGTGGGGGTGTAAATGGATATGGGGCCGGGTGAGGGGTTGTTCCCTGTACACCCAGGCCCAGTATCTCTAACTGGGACATCACTGCTGCTTACAGTTCTCCTTCTTCTCTTTGGATATGGCACGTCCTGATTTGGCGCTTTGCCTCTTCGTGGGCGGGATGAACGTAGGCTCCTCCATGAAGTCATGTAAGTGGGGGATTGGACGAGACTGACAAGAGGATGGGCCTATTAAGAAGACAAGAGAAGGTCCTATAACTGTACATCACCTCTATATGAAGCTACATGTTATGGTCAGGTGTTACATTGTTATTCCTACCAGAAATGGTCTGTCCCGCTCTGATGCTCTCCTTGCCTGGTCTCTTGGTCTTGAAAGTTGGGTCCAGTTCCTCTGCAATGTTTCTGATTGGCTGTTGTGATCTGTAAGGATATAAGTAGCAGGTTGAAATATAGAACTTTTCAGAGCCTAATCTATTACAAAACATATGATAGCATTCCATTACACAGGTAGCAAATCTCTAGCAAAAACTTTTTCAAAAGACCATATATTAGCAGCAAATGATAAGATCAGTCAGGTGCTAAGCAGGGCAATTCCAGACAGGGGTTTCCCAGCATTATACATTACATTAGAGTGGCACAGTAGGGTTGACTGGTATACTGGGGTATTTTGAAATACTCATGGTATGATTTTCAGTAAAGTTTTTATTACATTTAAGTATTTATTTTGACTTTAAATACCTGCAGTCAACTTGTGCACGAGTTTAGGAGATAAAGCAGATTGCCTTCTTCATTTGACCTGTTCCATTATTTTTCATCATGAAGCTTACCAGTATGTACTTACCAGTAGGTATGCCTAGTTCCCTTAAAATAGCTGAGCCGATCACATTTGTTTAGAAACGCAGGTGATCCAGTAACACTTTGCTAAATATTTTCCAGTTAGATGTGTTATAACTGTCTAAAATGTGCTAAATACTGTGTATTTTATTTGCTAACTTACTAACGAGTTATCCAAGTGGCTAGCTTCCTACAAAAATCAAGCTCATCTTGGTAACTGCAGAGAATCCCCTCCTGGATCAAGAACCTTGCGTTGTTTTGTGTGTGAGGAAAAATGTGAGTAGCATGTTTGAGTTCCTTGTATAACTTTGAGCTGGGATGTCTGTCCTGCAAATAGTTTGAGAGACCATAACAAATGTTTGCATACGCTCATTTACATTGAGCTAGCATCCGCAGTGGGATTTTACATGTACTTGGTAATACCGCATACTGCAGGATGGTTGGTTTGAAGTTATGGAAATGTGGATACTGCCCAAGCATGACTCACAGTGTTGAGGTGGGGCTAGGGGCCTGATAGTCAGGAGAACACTCCTCAGTAGGAGATGGAAGGCCCTCGGAGTCCAGTCTCTCCTGCTGAATCTGACAAACAGAACACATTATTATTATTATTATAATATTGTTTTGAAATAAGACTGTTAAGTCCATGTATAGTGTCAATAGTTAACATTATATGTAGACAATGGCTCATAAAACCAGCAGCAGCTACCGGTCTCTCTCTGACAGTTCTCCTGTTGTGGGGGTCAGCCAGGTCATGCTGTTCACGTCGTGATCCCGGGCCATTAAGGTCACGTGACTGGCGATTCGACTGTATTTCCTGTTTCTGCATGAAGCGGGCGATTTCCTAACAGAGGACACAGTGACCATGAAGGGTCAATACACAATAGGCATGTTGTTACACATTGGACAGGTGAACTCTAGCTGAACCCAAGGCTTTGAGGGACCTATGACCTGAGCCTATGATTTATCTGATGAATTTTGAGATCGGTTGATAAAAAGGTCAAATTAACTTTGGAAGCACATCCCCTAGTTAAAGACGGTAATATACCTCTCCTTAGATCAGGGGTATTCAACTGGGGGTCCACAGCCCTCAAAGGTACTTTTTTAGAAAAACGTTTTATTTGATTTAACTAGGCAAGTCAGATAAGAACAAATTCAGCCTACCCTGGCCAAACCCTAACCCGGACAATGCTGGGCCAATTGTGCGCCACCCTATGGGACTCCCAATCACGGCCGGTTGTGATACAGCCTGGAATCGAACCAGGGTCTGTAGTGATGCCTCTAGCACTGAGATACAGTGCCTTAGACCACCACACCACTCGGGAGCCCTTTTCGCAGGGGGTCTACGACAAATATAGAAGACTTTTGAATTACATGCCTACAGTAGAAAAGAGTAGAATATTTTATTTATAATGATGTCAACTTTATTTGTTAACTCCTAGTATTGAGCAAAATAAGAGTCAATTACACTCGCTGGAGTATCTATCTAACATGTGCTTTGAAAAAGCACCCGCGAACAAGCTACCAATGCCACTGGCAAGTTTTATTGACTTGGACATAAACTTTTGCTAACCTTTGTTTAACCAGATAAATAGCTGCTCTAAGCAAAAATGTGTTTTGAGTTACCTTTCTAGCAAATAGTATGTTAAAGTTTACACTTCCTCCAATTATAATGTGGGGTCAAAATAATGGAAGAAAATGTCTAGCAGATCTATTCATTTTAAAATGTTGATTACTTCTCCTCGCCATTATTAGTGTTGTTAACGTATGATGGGGTCCCTGGGAGCGGGTGCCTGGGCAAGGATAGGTTGAAGACCTCTCACCTAAATCATAGCCTCACTTGCAGTCTGTTCTGTTGGGAGATAATACCAAAATCATGATATTTCCTTTTACACCTTTATCTTACCTCATCCTGAGCCACTTGTGCAACTCTGAAGTCTCCCTCTGGGTAAGAGTCATGTTGAGAGAGGGAAGAACGGGCTGGAGGGCTCTGCAATGACAAGAGGATAACTCAGCATGGTGTTGCTGCAGTAACTCCCCTGAATCTACTCTGAACATGTCATGACTCTAGTACCAAGAACATATTCAAAATAGCTTTTGAAGTTTCATAATTGTATGTTCGTTAATGTGTAAAAAAATAAAATAAATTTCCTGAAAAACTCAAATTTTCAAGACAGACAGCGACATTTAGTAACATAGTTGGATGTGAGCCGACACAGTGCATCCAGTAGGATGATCCTCCCTTACCCTAGTCAACAGTTTCTCCTCCTCCTTTTGCAGCCTCCTGGCCAGCTCCTCATCCAGCAACACCTGGTGCAGTTCCCCCAAGTCCAGACACACCCCCTCCTCTGGCTGCAGTGCGGCTCCTGTAGAACCTGGGTCAGGAATGTTTAGAGATAAAGGCTGTGATGAGGTATGATTAAAAGGTCTATGAAATGAAATCTAGTGAAGTATACTGAACAAAAATTGAAACGCAACATGTAACAATTTCAAAGATTTGACTGAGTTACAGTTCATATAAGGAACTCAGTCAATTGAAATCAATTAATTAGGCCCCAATCTATGGATTTCACATGACTGGGAATACAGATATGCAGCGGTTGGTCACAGATGCCTTAATTTAAAAAATAAAGTAGATCAGAAAACCAGTCAGTATCTGGTGTGACTCATTGCGACATCTCCTTCACATAGAGGTGATCAGGCTGTTGATTGTGGCCTGTGGAATGCTGTCCTACTCCTCTTCCATGGTTGTGCGAAGTCGCAGGATATTGGCGGAACTGGAACACGCTGTCGTAAATTCTCAAATGGAGTATGCAGGTGAAAGAACTGGGACATTTTTAGCTTCCAGGAATGGTGTACAGATCCTTGCGACATGGGGACGTACATTATCATGCTGAAACATGAGGTGATGGCAGTGGATGAATGGCACGACAATGGGCCTCAGGATCTCATCATGGTATCTCTGCGCATTCAAATGGATTAAATACAATTGTGTCCCTACCTTATGCCTGCCTATACCATTTGCCCACAGAAGTCGGTTCTGACGCCAAACTGCAGTCAGGTCAAAAACCTGGTGTGGACAACGAGTACGCGGATTAGCTTCCCTGAGAATTTCTGCAAACTATTTGGTTGTGCAAACCTACAGTTTCATCAGCTGTCCGGGTGTCTGGTCTCAGACTGTCCACAGGTGAAGAAGTCGGATGTGGAGGTCCTGGGCTGGCGTGGTTACATGTGGTCTGTGGTGGTGAGGCCGGTTGGACATACTCCCAAATTCTGTAATGCGACATTGGAGGCGGCTTATGGTAGATAAATTAACATTCAATTCTCTGGCAACAGCCCTGGTGGACATTCCTGCATTCAGCCTGCCAATTGCACTCTCCCTTAAAACTTGAGACATATGTGGCATTTTGTTGTGTGACAAAACTGCACATTTTAGACTGGCCTTTTATTGTTCCCAGGACAAGGTGCACCTGTGCAATGATCGTGCTGTTTCATGCCACACCTGTCAGGTGGATGGATTAGTTTGGCAAAGGAGAAATGCTCACTAACAGATGTTTTAGAGAAATATGCTTATTGTGCGTATGTACAATTTCTGGGATCTTTTATTTCAGCTTATGAAACATCGCACCAACACTTTACATGCTGCGTTTATATTTTTATTCATACTTAGAGAAAAGAAACATACTGCAAATCATACAGCACATGTGCTGGAAGACAGGTCTGGGGTAGCAGGTAGCCTAGCAGATAGCATTGGGCCAGGAGCTGAAAGGTTGCTGGTTCAAATACCTGTGCTGTCAAGATGAAAAGTGAGCAAGGCCTTAACCCTATTTTGCTCCAGGGGCATCACACTACTATGGCTGACCCTACACAACAACATCTCACTTCACCTATCCTGTGTATGTGACAAAATATTTATTTAAGAAGAAAATGGGTTAATCAAGAACAACAACAATCATCTCTTAGATCATTTCAAGAGGACAAAGATGAAGGATGGAGAGGGGTTTGAAGAACAGCTAGTCTATAAATGAGGGAAATCCAGATGAAGGTATTTCCCAGACCATCAGAATGAACACTACAAAAGAAAAATCTAATTTCTGAGAAAAATAAAAATATTTTGAGGCCCCTCCTTTAAACACAAGGAAACCAAGATGAGTAGATTTTTCCAGATTTGATTGTTTAAGGAGGGAGGACGTGAAGAGGAGTAGATGTACACAGAGGTTGTTGGGAAGCTTTGGGTAAAGAGTACAGTAGTCACCTTCCCTGCAGGTCTGTGTTCAGAGTGCTGAGGTACCTGCAGCTCAGGGTGTTACCTGCTTTGGAGGTGTGCCTAGATCTGGCCCTGATGGAGGCCCCTCTGCTGCAGAAGCTTTGGTTGAAATGGTGGGCTCTCCGCAGGGGTCTCTCCTCCCTCCTCTCTTCCTCCTCATCTGAGCTGTTCTGCTCCTCCTGCTTATACCCATGCTGGCAATCACTTGCACTCCTCACCCTGCGCTCACTATGCTGGTGCCTATCATCCCTGCCATCCCTCTCCTGGTCCCGACCTGAGCTGACCCTGTTTCTAGGGTCTCCACTACTCCTCCTCCCCCCTCTCCCTCTGCTGTGTTCAACATTGACCTCAGTCCCACTACCCTCCACTATGGTCAGGTTTTCAAGGATTCTTTCTCCCTCTCCTCCATGGCCTTGGTTACTGTAGCCTTCGCTTTGTGAGGCTCTCTTTCTTTCCCCGACATCTCCATGGTAACTACGCCTGGTGGGGACAGCTCGTAGAAAAGCTCTCTGTTGATGTTGAGAGTCACTGTGGGCAACGGCATTTTCCCCATCATGCACTTGGCAGTCTCTGACCTCACCTCTGACCCCCTGTGACCTTGACCCCCCGTGGAAGCTCTGCCTCACGGCCACACCCCTCTCTCTTAAGTCATGGGCAATCAGGTCCCATACATTCACTGCTCGCCTGCCGTCGTCATGGTAACTATAACAATGCCTGCTGGCATTGTCCTGGAAGCGGACTTGTTTGTTGTCGCTGGTTTCTCTGTAGGTCCACCTCCTCCTAACCCCGTCTCGGTCTCTATCCTGCAGCCCTCTGGCAGAGTCATTTGTACTACTGATGTAGCGCCACCCTCTCCCCTCCTCTGACTTGGGGTCCCTGTCATAACCCCGGTCATGCTTTGCCCTGGGATTCTTATCCCAAATCCTAGCCCTCTTTTCCTTAACCCTCCTATCCCTGTCCTGACAACTCCCCCTATGCCTTTCCTCCCTTGTTCCACTTCCTCTCTCCCACATCCTGCTGCGCTCTTCTCTGGAGCTGATGGGACTGCCGAGACTCCTGTAACTCCTCTCCGGTAGTTGGTACACAGAAGCCTGGCAACGACTAGGGGCAGTATTGAGCCATTTCTCCAGTCTACAGGGCCGGGATGGAGGAAGGTGTTCAGGGAAAACAGTGTCTACGTCCTCTGAGCCTTCATCACTCAAATAGTCTGGTGGAGGGCATTGGAGGTAGTTTCTGATGAGTCTAGGCAGATTAGAGTGTCCATTATGTGATGATTGTGTTCTGTTATTCTGTCCTGCTGACCTGTGGGTCTCATACAGAGGCTCAGCAGTAGAGTGTGACTGTGGCTGTGTGTTAGAGATTGAACATTGCCACCTGCTGGTAGCAGGCTGACGGTGCAGCCCTTCTCCCTGGCTAGGGCTGGTGCTGAGAGCAGGCAGGCGTGGGCATGACGAGGGTGAGCCCCGGACCTTGGTACCGTCTATAATCAAGCCAAACATGCAAACACAAAAGCAGGTGAGTGTGGGTGTTAATGGTTTATATTAGACAGGCGCAGTGAATGGTGCCAGGCTAACACAGGGTTCATTCATATCAATATACAAGGGACCATGCTAGACATGCCATTTTGTAATAATGATGTTTAATATTTGGCAAGGAGGCATGTAATTAAATGATCCTAGATTATTTATCTATAAGTGAACATTTAAATACAAGCTTGACAGACAAAACAACGCACACAGTGCCATGGTCCATATTATTAACAAGATAGCTAGAGCGAAGTGATTGCCAGAGTGATAAGGCTGCCAGGAAACCTGTGGAGTCAAGTGGATGCAGATTGGAATGTCCGGCTGAGGAGGAGGAGGACAGGCAGTCAAGCATGCAGAGCAAAGCAGGGTTAGATTAGAGCACAGTCTCCCCAAGTAACTTCAGCTCTACACCTACTACGCAGGTAGCCTAGTGGTTAAGAACATTGGGCCAGTAACCGAAAGGTTGCTAGTTTGAATCCTTGAGCCGGCAAGGTAGAAACACTTGCCATTCTGCCCTTGAGCAAGACAGTTAACTCACAACACCTGTTCCCCGGGCGCTGATGACGTGGGCGTTGATTAAATCAGCCCCCCGCACATCTCTGATCCAGAGGGGTTGGGTTAAATGCAGAAGACACATTTTGGTTCAATGCATTCAGTTGTGCAACTGGCTAGGTATCCCCGTTTGCCCACAGCTACAAACCGGCTACAATGACCCAGGTGTGGAGGGCTTGATCATCAGGGTTCATCAGAGTTTAAGAGTCCAGAGTTGATTAGGATTACAAGTCCTTCTGTGCCATATTTTGTCCTTGTTATGATCATAAAAGAAACAGTATGTACACCAACCATGGTGAAAAAGCATTGAGAAGTAACAATAAAATCAAGAGGACAGGTCAGAATAGCAGGTACCACCTAAAGTATGATTTAAACCAAAGCAATCATTCAACCAACCTTTGTCACCAATAGACATTATTTCAAGAATAAAAGAGAAGAAACCATATAGATGATAAAAAATTAACCCTAAAGCAAATGACCCTGTCAACAGAGGGGCCTTTTACCCATACAGCACACTGTAAGATTATAAAGTATTGTCATGCCTAGGAATAATTGGAAATGTTGTTTGATGCCCGAACAAAACAATAGTGACAGTTTATTTTCTTCTATAATGAAGCAACAGATACTAAGTGTGACTGTACCATCACTGAGGCTTTCCTGCCCACTGCTCCTCTGTTTGACGCTCAGCTCCTCCTCTTCCTGGATGTGTTTAGCCATTTCCTGTGGAAACAAGGTTAGGTCTATTATTGTTTCATCCATGGAACCAGAGCTGTAACAATACACTAAGTCAGCAGATGGGAATAAAATCATTATAGAAAATGGTTGTCTTCAGTATCATATAACAGTACTAGTGATTTAGGGTTGACTCAGAGCCCAGAACAGGAGAAGAAATATGTTAATTGTATCCTTCACACACTCAGTTTGTGCTCAGTTGCAGTACTGAGTCAGTCAGAAAATGCCTAATATGTCAACCTCCAAACGCTTGCCAAGCATACGGCTGAGGTTAAGTAGGCTTGTGCCAATGTGTGGGCAGACACTGGCATCAATCACTGTGGTTTTCTATTCAGCCTCCACCCATCTACATTCAGAGAACCTTTGAAAGAGATCATTCTGTACATTACAGATTAGTACCACAAGGTGTCAGTATAACATGGCCCAAAATGACAAAATAAACAGTAAAACCCTGTTACCCTAAAATAACATTTGTCAAATCAACCATAACAACAGAGAATCTTCAGAGAAATAGGGTCAGGGTTCTTACTTCTTGGTCATGAATGACTGGTGTGATGCAAAGCATCAAATCAAGCCACAGATATATTATTGCTACAGGTTAAGGTGTATGAGTGACATGGCATTAGACCTAGAAATGATTGGCTCATGGTTCTTAAATCACAATTCAAATAAGGATCCAGTGGTGGAAAAAGTACTCAATTGTCATACTTGAGTAAAAGTAAAGATACCTTAATAGAAAAGTGAAAGTCACCCAGTAGGATACTACAGTAAAAGTCAAAGTATTTGGTTTCAAATAGAAGTATCCAAAGTAATTTCTGAAATATACTTAAGTACCAACAGTAAAAGTCTAAATCATTTCAAATTCCTTATAGCAAACAAGATGGCACAATTGTCTTGTTTTATTTACAGATAGCCAGGGGCACACACCAACACGCAGACATAATTTACAAACTAAACATTTGTGTTAGTGACATGAAGAGATAACCAGTTATGTTTTCTTGAGAATTTGAACATTTTCCTGTCCAAATGTAACGACTACTTTTGGGTGTCAGGGAAAATGTATGGAGTAAAAAGTACATTATTTTCTATAGGAATGTAGTTTAAGTAAAATTTGGGAAAAAAATGTAAATAGTAAAGTACAGATACCTGAAAACTGCTTAAGTAGTAGTTAGTATTTTTACTTAAGTACTTTACACCACTGCAAGGATCCAATTGCTCAATCACTGTCAGGTGGTTCAGTGGGTTAATTCAAACAAGCAGTAAGGACAAACAAGACATCAAAGACTCTTCAGAACACAATACAAATGTATCTTTGCTATTTAATGACGTGTGGAGACTTGCAACATGATAAACACTGACAACTAGTCTCTAATTGTATAGACAGAGTCTGGGTGGCCTGCAATAGAAAGACAGTGGAAGTGTTGCTGAATGCAGAGCCACAGTAGGTGACTTGTCTCCATTATGGAGGGAGATCTAGCATGACCACAGTGGCTGCGCATCACAAAACCTGCGCCGTGTTAGCCTGGTCCCAGATCGGTTTGTGCGGTCTTACTAACTCCTATGGTCATTGTGGAAAAACAGCACAAACAGATCTAGGAACAGACTAGCTCCAGATGGCCAGGCCAGGCTGGTAATTTCAGGAAGGCCTGGGGGCTGACTCAATGGAAAATAAGAGGCCAGGCAGGCAGACCAGAGAAACAGAAGGCCAACCTTTTATCTCCCTCTGCCTGGCTCAGCGGCTGGGCTCTGGTCTGGAAAAATTTCTGAGAGTGAGTGGGCTGCTTTACTTTCATTAACACCTTGTCAACTGGGCATGTCACTGCCACCCTGCACAAGGGCTGCCTCCCTTGGAACTTTGACCTCAAAAAAGACTTGTGCTCTGCCTCCTCTGAGACAGAATTGAGGCCCTGTGCGACAAATTACACAACAGAAATGGAGTGCAGGTCCATTGATACATGTGTGGGGGGGTGACAACAACAACAAACCACATCAGTACTCCATTGATGCCTCCTGTAGATGTGTTTTATTTATTGAACCTTTATTTAACTAGGCAAGTCAGTTAAGAACAAATTCCTATTTACAATGACGGCCTACCAAGGGCCTCCAGTGGGGGTTCAAAATAAAATATAGGACAACACACATCCCGAGAGACAAGAGACACCACAACACTACTTAAAGAGAGAGACCTAAGACAACAACTAGATCAAATAGTGCATGTTTAGATGGGTGGGCCCTTTCGGGACAAAAGAAACCTCCAATGACAAGTGTTAAGAGCCTCTTGGTTGGCTAAATCCCAGTGCTTAGCCAGCCTCAGCAGACAGTTAGCAGCTTGAAATGGCAGGTTAGCTCAGGGAGTGCAATGGGGAACTGGCATTCAGACTGACTGCACTGCCTGGTGCCTTCTGTTCTGCTGCACAATTAAACACACGGTCAGCAGGGATGCTAATATTTAATCAACACACTACATCAGCCAACGTTACATAAATGTGAATTTGCTTGGACTGTCTTTTAGGGATTCACAATGACCTTGGAAGTAGAATATGACTCTCAGGCTTGGGTGGTATTTGGAAATTAGCCACAGGATGGTTTTTCAATATCATCAACATTGAAACCATTACATTTTTCAATACATTTTTAGCTACTTCTTAAGTTAATACCTGCAGTCAACTTGTGCAAAAAGTTAGGACATAAAGCAGATCGTGTTCTTCATTTCACCTGTCAAATTATTTCACATTATGAAGCTTACCGTTGTATCCCAGCACAGTTGAGCCAGTCACGTGTGTTTGTAAGTAGCACAACAGGAGAAAGCGGGAGCAGGTGAGTCCAGCTGTGTATTGACAGGGGTCACGTTTTATATTGAAAGTCAAGTTTTTTTAATTTTAATAGTGATCAGGGATGTGCAACAATAGTTTTCCTTCATAGAAAATACATTAGGGCAACACATTCAGCAGAAAACAGCTAAATTTTCATCAGATTTCAAAAGAAGTGCAATGCTATTTCGCAGGCAGCCACACAAGTAAATGAGCTTACAATGAAAAAGCAAAGTAATTGTTTTAGCAAAAATTATGCATGGTCTTCATATTTTGTAATGTTTATCATAGGAAATGTAGCCGGCTACATTCTAATATTTTGCTTAAAAAGTTCATCTTGCATTTTACCAGAGAAAAGTAGGCTGACTACTATGAGAAAGGTAGGCTGGCTACTATGAGAAAAGTAGGCTGACTACTATGAGAAAGGTAGGCTGGCTACTATGAGAAAAGTAGGCTGGCTACTATGAGAAAAGTAGGCTGACTACTATGAGAAAAGTAGGCTGGCTACTATGAGAAAAGTAGGCTGGCTACTATGAGAAAGGTAGGCTGACTACTATGAGAAAGGTAGGCTGGCTACTATGAGAAAGGTAGGCTGGCTACTATGAGAAAAGCACGCTGGCTACTATGAGAAAAGTACCAGAGAAAAGTAGGCTGGCTACTATGAGAAAAGTACCAGAGAAAAGTAGGCTGGCTACTATGAGAAAAGTACCAGAGAAAAGTAGGCTGGCTACTATGAGAAAAGTACCAGAGAAAAGTGGCTTCACATCAGTCAGAGCGCTGTCTGCTGATAGAATGCCCTTCATGAATTCTCATCCAAGTGAAGATTGATGCATAGCAGAAACCCTCCCGAAACCCAGACGATGCTGGGCCAATTGTGCGCCGCCCTATGGAACTCCCGGTCTGGTAACAACACAGCCTGGGATCGAACCTCAGGCTGTAGTGACACCACAACACTGCAATGCAGTGCCTTAGACCGCTGTGCCACTCAGGAGGCCAATCATTTCAGATCTGTGTTTAGAAAATGTAGCAAGATTTCTTATGCGTTTTATATTTATTTCCCGTGTGAAAAGCGTAGAATGTTGTATTAACTATCCAGTTAACAAGTTTATCTAAACAAGTGCTTGACTAAATAAGGTGACAGGGCATCATATTGCATTAGCGTTCTGCCATGTTCAAGAAGTCAAAGACCTTTGGATGAGATCTATACAGATGCTACTGCCATCTTGATTTCCTTGCGTTTCTTTCTACTCTCGGTTGGTCTCGACCCGTCTGCTCCTCCCCAATCTTCTCAGAGCAGAGCAGGCAGGATGTTGCCCTAGCGACTCCAGACTCCACAGACACAGCTTGTACACAAGCTGCTCCAGAGCCAGTACAGTTCTTCCTTCAGTCAAGCATGCGTCAAAACTTTGTTCATTTGCACAAATGGCAAAGGGGTGTGAGCACTTAGGGTTTTTATTTGCAATAAAATTTGCCAACATTTATAAAAACTTGTTTTCATTTTGTCATTATGTGGTATTGTGTGTAGAAATGTTTTTATTTTGAATTCAGGCTGTAACAAACAAAAAAGTAATGTATGAATACTTTCTAAAAGGCACCGAGCGTCATGAGTTTAGTCCAACTGTCGTACTCCATCAGAACCCAAAATAAGCATGCAGAAAACAATGGAAATAAACACTATATCCTCAAAACATAAGTTAAAATATCATTTTAATATCATGGATGATCAGTCCTTGCATCCATAGCTCTATCTATGAATTTAAGAGTTTCTTATATTTCAGCTTTTAATTTTAACATCGTGGTATTGTGTGTAGGCCAGTGACACAAAATCTCAATTTATTCCATTTTAAATTCAGGCTTTAACACAACAATCCACTTCAAACAATGTAGATGAAGGGGAGAAGATGGGTTAAAGAATTTTTAAGAATTGAGACATGGATTGTGTATGTGTGCCATTCCTGCAGTCAGCATACCAATTACACACTCCCTCAAAACTTGAGACATCAGTGGCATTGTTTGTGTGACAAAACTGCACATTTTAGATTGGCCTTTTATTGTCCCCAGGACAAGGTGCAACTGTGTAATGATCATGCTGTTTAAAATCAGCCACACCTGTCAGGTGGATGGATTATCTTGACAAAAGGAGAAATGCTCACTAACAGGGATGTGAACAAATTTGTGCACAAAATATGAGAGAAATGTCCCTTTTGTGCATATGGAATATTTCTGGGATCTTTTATTTCAGCTCATGAAATACAGGACCAACACTTTACATGTTGCGTTTCGATTTTTATTCAGTGTGAGACCACCACTTTCAGCAACGGGCCAAGCTACTAAATGATCTCCACCGCACCCCCAGAATGCTGCACACACCAACAGTCTGCTCTGACTTCATTCACTCTGAACAAGGATCCTTTGTGAGAGTTTCTGAGGCAGCTAGCTTCAATAAGGAAACCTAAAGAGTAAAGGAAGGAGAAAGCGGTCGTTGTGAGTCTGGATAACCTGGTCTGGTCTCTGGCTCCATAACACCCCTTTCTTGCTCTTCTAATTGTACACTATATCTTCAGAAAGTATTGACATGTTGTCGTGTACAGCCTGAATTTAAAATGGATTCAATTGAGATTGTGTGTCACCGGCTTACACACATCCCATATTGTCAAAGTGCAATTATGTTTTCACTTTTTGTTTTTACAAATAAAAATGAAATGTAAAACATTGAAATTCAAAGACCGAGCTATGCATAGACTGACCATCAATGATATCAAAATGATATTTTAACCGTATTTTAAGGCTATATAGTGTTTACATTTACATTGTTTACAAACATAGGAGTAAAGAAGGCTTATATTTAGGGTTGTGATGGGGGTATGACAGTTGGACATAGCTCATGACTCAGATACAGTACAGGGCCTTCAGAAAGTATTCAGATCGCTTTACGTATTCCAAACGTTGTTCCAGCCTGAATTCTACATGGATTCAAATAAAAGATCTCACCCATCTAAATACAACACCCCATAATGACAACGTGAAAACATGTTTTTATAAATGTTGGCAGACTACAACTTCATTCGAGTCCACCTGTGGCCAATTCAATTGTTTGCGCATCATTGACAAATGAATAAAACATTAAACGCTGAAATAAGTGTCCTTTTGTTATTGAATCCATACATAAGTTCAGGACTAAAAATATCTTAAGTCACATAAGTTGCATGGACTCGCCCTTCATGCAATAATATTATTTAACATGATTTTTTAAATAACTACCTCATCTCTGTACCCCACACACATCATTTTCTACAAAGGTTCTTCAGTCGAGCAGTGAATTTCAAAGAAAGATTCAACCACAAAGACCAGGGAGGCTTTCCAATGCCTCAAAGAAGGCCACATAGGTAGATGGGGAAAAAAATAAAACAGACATTGAATATCACTTTGAGCATGGTGAAGTTAATTACACTTGATGGTGAATCAATACACCTAGTCACTGTAAAGATACAGGCTTCCTTCCTAACTCTGTTGCCGGAGAGGAAGGAAACCACTCAGGGATTTCACCATGAGGCCAACGGTGACTTTGAAACAGTTAGAGTTTAATGGCTGTGATAGGATAAAACTGAGGATGGATAAACATTGGACTTACTCCCCAATAACCTAATTTACAAGAGTGGAAAAAAGGAAGCTTGTATAGAATAAAAGTATTCTAAAACATGCATCCTGTTTACAACAAGGCACTAAAGTAATACTGCAAACAAATGTGGCAAAGCAATTCACTCTTAGTCCCGAATGTGTTTTGTATGGGGAAAATCCAATTCAACACATTACTCAATACAAATCCATATATTTTTAAGCAGTAGTAGCAGTATCATGTTATGGGTATATTTGTCATCAGCAAGGACTAGGGAGTTTTCAGCATTAAAATTAATATTGGAATTGAGCTAAGGACAGGCAAAAGTTGAGGAAAACTGCTTTTTTCTGCTTTCCACCAGACACCTTTCAGCTGGACCATAACTTAAACAAGGCCAAATCTACACTGGAGCTGCTTTCCAAGAAGACCGTGAATGTTCCTGAGTTGCAGAGTTACAGTTTTTACTTAGTGCCTTGCAAAGTATTCACCCCCCTTGGAGTTTTTCCTATTTTATTGCATTACAACCTGTAATTTAAATGGATTTTTATTTGAATTTCATGGCAATAGTCCAAATTGGTGAAGTGAAAGAAAGTTACTTTTCTATTCACCCCTTTGTCATGAAGCCCCTAAATAAGATCTGGTGCAACCAATTGCCTTCATAAGTCACATAATTAGTTAAATAAAGTCCACCTGGGTGCAATCTCAGTATATATAAACACACACACCTGTTTTGAAAGGCCCCAGAGTCTGAAACACCACTAAGCAAGGGGCACAACCAAGCAAGCTATGAAGACCAAGGAGCTCTCCAAACAGGTCAGGGAAAAATTTGTGAAGTACAGAGCAGGGATGGGTTATAAAAAATACCAGAAACTTTGAAAATCCCACAGAGCACCATTAAATCCCTTATCATTTAAAAAAAACAAAGATGGCCCCACAACACCCCCCAACCAAGAGAGGGCCTCCCACCAAAATGTAGACCAGACCAGGCAGGCATTCAATCAGAGAGGAACCAAAGAGACCAAAGATAACCCTGAAGGAGCAGCAAAGCTCCACAGCGGAGATTGGACTACCTGTCCATAGAACCACTTTAAGCTGTACACTCCACAGAGCTGGGCTTTATGGAAGAGTGGCCAGAAAAAAAGCCTTTGCGTAAAGAAAAAAATTAGCAAGTACGTTTTGTGTTCACCAAAAAGGCATGTGGGAGACTCCCCAAATATATGGACGGAGGTACTCTGGTCAGATGAGACTAAAATTGAGCTTTTTGGTCATCAAGGAAAATACTATGTCTGGCACAAACCCAACCCCTCTCATCACCCAGAGAACATTATGTTTTTCCATCGGCTGGTACTGGGAAACTGGTCAGAATTGAAGGAATGGTGGATGGCGCTAAATACAGGGAAATTGAGGGAAACCAGTTTGTCTTTCAGAGATTTGAGACTGGGGCGGAGGTTCGCCTTCCAGCAGGACAATGACCCTAAGCATACTGCTAAAGCAACACTTGAGTGGTTTAAGGGGAAACATGTCTTGGAATGGCCTAGTCAAAGCTCAGACCTCAATCCAATTGAGAATCTGTGGTATGACTTAAAGATTGCTGTACACCAGCGGAACCCATCCAGCTTGAAAGAGCTGGAGCAGTTTTGTCTTGAAGAATGGGCAAAAATCCCAGTGGCTAGATGTGCCAAGCTTATAGAGACCTACACCAAGAGACTTGCAGCTGTAATTGCTGCAAAATGTGGCTCTACAAAGTATTGACTTTTAGGGAGTGAAAAGTTATGCACACTCAAGTTCAGTTTTTTTTATTTTAATTTGTTTATTTCTTGCTTGTTTCACAAAAAATATTTTGCATCATCAAAGTGGTAGGCATGTTGTGTAAATCAAATTATAAAAATCAATTTTAATTCCAGGTGGTAAGGCAACAAAATAGGAAAAATGCCAAGGGGGGTGGAATACTTTTGCAAGCCACTGTAAATCTACGTCGAGCAGGGGTGACCCGTCATTCACGGCAGGTGGGGCAGCGCATTGGGCCCCACATTTTTAGCAAAAGGTTTTATAACTATACGAGAGATATATATATATATATATATATATATATATATATACACACACGATTTTGGGGAGCTTGCATGTTATTTTGGCATTAATACGAGTCACATATCAGTTTGCAAACAGTGTAATATACAGTTGAAGTCGAAAGTTTACATACACTAAGGTTGGAATCATTAAAACTCATTTTTCAACCACTCCACAAATTTCTTGTGAACAAACTATAGTTTTGGCAAGTCCGGTTAGGACATCTACTGTGTGCATGAGAAGTAATTTTTCCAACAATTCTTTACAGACAGAATTGTGATACAGTGAAATCTAGCGGGTCAGAAGCTTACATACACTAAGTTGACTGTGCATTCAAACAGCTCGGACAATTCCAGAAAATTATGTCATGGCTTTAGAACCTTTATGATAGGCTAATTGACATAATTTGAGTCAGTTGGAGGTGTAGCTGTAGATGTATTTCAAGGCCTACCTTCAAAACTCAGTGCCTCTTTGCTTGACATCTTGGGAAAATCAAAAGAAATCAGCCAAGACCTCAGAAAAAAAGACCTGAAAAATAATGTGCGAGCAAGGAGGAGGCCTACAAACCTGACTCAGTTACACCAGCTCTGTCAGGAGGAATGGGCCAAAATTCACCCAACTTATTGTGGGAAGCTTGTGGAAGGCTACCAGAAACCTTTGACCCAAGTTAAACAATTTAAAGCCAATGTTACCCAATACTAATTGAGTGCATGTAAACTTCTGACCCACTGGGAATGTGATGAAAGAAATAAAAGCTGAAATAACTAATTCTCTACTATTATTCTGACATGTCACATTCTTAAAATAAAGTGGTGATCCTAACTGACCTAAGGCAGGGAATTCTTACTAGGATAAAAATGTCAGGAATGATGAAAAACTGAGTTTAAAAGTATTTGACTAAGGTGTATGTAAACATCCGACTTCAACTGCATATATATACATATATAATATATAATAATAATATATGCCATTTAGCAGACGCTTTTATCCAAAGCGACTTACAGTCATGTGTGCATACATTCTACGTATGGGTGGTCCCATATATACTTCTCAAAAAAATAAAGGGAACACTAAAATAACACCCTAGATCTGAATGAATGAAATATTCTTATTAAATACTTTTTTTTTTTACATAGTTCAATGTGCTGACAACAAAATCACACAAAAATGATCAATGGAAATAAAATATATCAACCCAAAATGTATCAACCCATGGAGGTCTGGATTTGGAGTCACACTCAAAATTAAAGTGGAAAACCACACTACAGGCTGATCCAACTTTGATGTAATGTCCTTAAAACAAGTCAAAATGAGTCTCAGTAGTGTGTGTGGCCTCCACGTGCCTGCATGACCTCCCTACAATGCCTGGGCATGCTCCTGATGAGGTGGCGGATGGTCTCCTGAGGGATCTCCTCCCAGACCTGGACTAAAGCATCCGCCAACTCCGGGACGGTCTGTGGTGCAACGTGGCGTTGGTGGATGGGAGCGAGACATGATGTCCCAGATGTGCTCAATTGGATTCAGGTCTGGGGAACGGGCGGGCCAGTCCATAGCATCAATGCCTTCCTCTCGCAGGAACTGCTGACACTCCAGCCCCATGAGGTCTAGCATTATCTTGCATTAGGAGGAACCCACGGCCAAACGCACCAGCATATGGTCTCACAAGGGGTCTGGGGATCTCATCTTGGTACCTAATGGCAGTCAGGCTACCTCTGGCGAGCACATGGAGGGCTGTGCAGCCCCCAAAGAAATGCCACCCCACACCATGACTGACCCACCGCCAAACCAGTCATGCTGGAGGATGTTGCAGGCAGCAGAACGTGCTCAACGGCATCTCCAGACTCTGTCACATCTGTCACATGTGCTCAGTGTGAACCTGCTTTCATCTGTGAAGAGCACAGGGCGCCAGTGGCGAATTTGCCAATCTTGGTGTTCTCTGGCAAATGCAAACGTCCTGCACAGTGTTGGGCTGTAAGCACAACCCCCACCTGTGGACGTCGGGCCCTCGTATATCCTTCCTGTTTGGCCCTGTCCGGGGGTGTCCTCGGATGGGGCCACAGTGTCTCCTGACCCCTCCTGTCTCAGGCTCTAGTATTTATGCTGCAGTAGTTTATGTGTCGGGGGGCTAGGGTCAGTTTGTTATATCTGATCTGGAGTACTTATCCTGTGCTATTCGGTGTCCTGTGTGAATTTAAGTGTGCTCTCTCTAATTCCCTCTTTCTTTCACTCTCTCGGAGGACCTGAGCCCTAGTAACATGCCTCAGGACTACCTGACATGATGACTCCATGCTGTACCCAGTCCACCTGGTCGTGCTGCTGCTCCAGTTTCAACTGTTCTGCCTTATTATTATTGGACCTCGCTGGTCATTTATGGACATTTGAACATCTTGGCCATGTTCTGTCATAATCTCCACCCAGCACAGTCAGAAGAGGACTGGCCACCCCACGTAGCAAGAAACCTAGAGAAGAACCAGGCTAGGTTTTGGCCTTTCTAGGGAGTTTTTCCTAGCCACCGTGCTTCTACACCTGCATTGCTTGCAGTTTGGGGTTTTAGGCTGGGTTTCTGTACAGCACTTTGAGATATCAGCTGATGTACAAAGGGCTATATAAATAAATACAGTACAGTACTGATGTACTGGCCTGTCTCCTGGTAGCGCCTCCATGCTCTGGACACTACGCTGACAGACACAGCAAACCTTCTTGCCACAGCTCGCATTGATGTGCCATCCTGGATGAGCTGCACTACCTGAGCCACTTGTGTGGGTTGTAGACTCAGTCTCATGCTACCACAAGAGTGAAAGCACCACCAGCTTTCAAAAATGACCAAAACATCAGCCAGGAAGCATAGGAACTGAGAAGTGTTCTATGGTCAGCACCTGCAGAACCACTCCTTTATTGGGGGTGTCTTGCTAATTGCCTATCATTTCCACCTGTTGTCTATTCCATTTGCACAACAGCATGCACAATTTATTGTCAGTGTTGCTTCCTAAGTGGACAGTTTGATTTCACAGAAGTGTGATTGACTTGGATTTACATTGTGTTGTTTAAGTGTTCCCTTTATTTTTTTGAACAGTGTGTGTGTGTGTGTGTGTGTATGTAATATATATAGATGTATAAATAATTGAGTTAAAAAAGCCACATACAAACAAGGTCTCTTTTGTTTTCTTGAGTGAGGCAGCTCCAAAATGTGTTTCAGCCTAGCCCAGTGCTTTCTGTGGTGGTGGGGCAAGCCAAAAGGCACCTAAAGACTCAGACCATGAGAAACAAGATTCTCAGTCTGAAGAAACCAAGAATGAACTCTTTGGCCTGAATGCCAAGCATCACACCTGGAGGAAACCTGGCACCATCCCTATGGTGAAGCATGGTGGTGGCAGCATCATGCTGTGGGGCTGATTTTCAGCAGCAGGGACTGGGAGACTAGTCAGGATCAAGGGAAAGATGAACGGAGCAAAGTACAGAGAAATCCTTCAGAGCACTCTGGACCTCAGACTGGGGCGAAAGTTCATCTTCCAACAAGACAACACAGGAGTGGCTTCGGGAGAAGTATCAATGTCCTTGAATGGCCCAGTCAGAGCCCGGACTTGAACCCGATCGAACATCTCTGGAGACCTGAAAATAGCTGTGCAACCTGACAGAGCTTGAGGGGATCTGCAGAGAACAATGGGAGAAACTCCCCAAATACAAGGGTGCCCAGCTTGTCGTGTCATACCGAAGAAGACTCGAGGCTGTAATCACTACCAAAGGTGCTTCAACAAAGCACTGAGTAAAGAGTCTGAATACTTATGTAAATGTGACATTTCCCTTGTTTGTTTTCTTAAATACATTTGCTAAAATTTCTAAGACCTGTTTTTGCTTTGTCATTATGGGTTATTGTTTGTAGATTGACGAGGGGAAAAAAAACATTTGAATCCATTTTAGAATAAACAGTAAAGTAACAAAATGTGGAAAAAGATAATGGTCTGAATACTTCCCAAATGGATATCTGAGGAAGGGTATACATCCATTTCTAGAGTGTTGAACGTTTCCAAGAGCACAGTTGTCTACATTACTGAGAAATAGGAAAAATATATATGGAACTACCCAGACTCTGGATATCTGAGGAAGGGTATACATCCATTTCTAGAGTGTTGAACGTTTCCAAGAGCACAGTTGTCTACATTACTGAGAAATAGGAAAAATATATATGGAACTACCCAGACTCTGCACCAATCTGGGCTTTATGGGAGTGCGGCCAAACGGAAGTCACTCCTAGGAACAAGGCACACGACAGCATGCCTGCGGTTTGCAAAAAGGCACGTGAAAGACTCACATCGTTGACCAAAAGATTCTGCTGTCTGATGAGACACATTCAACTATTTGGCCTGAATGCAAAGTGCTATCTCTGGAGAAAACCAGGCACAGCTCATCACCGGTATAACACCATCTCTACCGTCAAGCATGATGGTGACAGCATCATGCTCTGGGGATGCTTTTCAGCGGCAGGGACTGGGAGACTGACTGGTCAGGATAAAGGGAACAATGAATTGAGCCAAATACAGACAAATCCTTAATGAGAACATGCTTCAGATGGCAAACGACCTTAGTCTGGGGGCAAAGATTTACATTCCAACAGGACAATGACCCCAAGCATACAGCCAAAGCAACGCTGGAATGGATCGAAACAAGAATGTGAAAGCCCTTGATGGCCCCGCCAAAGCCCAGACTTGAATCTCATTGAAAATCTTTGGAAAGACTTGGAAGATTGTTAAATTAGATTGGGAGAGGCGGTGAACAGCAGAGCTTGAGAAAATCTACAAGGAAGAAAAATCCCAAAACCAGATTTGCAAAGCTGATAAACATACCCAAGATGACTGAAAGCTATAGTCGTCGACAAATGTGCTTCTACAAATTAATGACTCAGGGGCTTGAATACTTACATATGTAAATTAGTATCGGTGTATTTAATTTTTTATAAATTTGCTAACATTTCTTAAAACGTGTTTTCACTGTCATTATGGGGTATTATTGTATGTAGATTGGTGATAGAAAAAAACGATTTAACCCATTTTGAATTCAGGCTGTAACACCAACTGTGGAATAAGTCAAGGGGTATGACTACTTCTTGAAAGCACTGGATAAGTCCTATTCTTCAAGAATCATATATATATATAATTAATTTCCAAGTCCAAATATTGATGTAGCAACTAAAGAGTCTAGCTTTAAACAGTCCTATACTGGCGCACTGAATGTTTTCTCAAACATGCACAACTCCTTCTCTGTGTCTACTCCAGCTTGTGTATATTGTGAGGCCTGGCCTGGCCTGGCTCCTGTGTGCATAGTAGGGACTGGTCTGGCCTTACTACTATGGCAGAAGCAGAGGTAATGAATGGGTGTTCTCCTTATGTCTGGGTCAGAGGTCAGTTTATCTACAACTTACTGGAAAGAAGCTACATCTATAAAAGGAAGCTCCTTTTCATGAAACTCCCTGATCACTTCGTCAAATACCTCCTTTCTAACACAGTAGATTGAAAATTCCAGCTACTTTTCTACAGCCGACCAACTAGATGATACATGAAAGTGGAAACTTACATGCACTCATTTTAGACATGATATTGTACAAAGTGGTAGAGATAAAGCCTCTGCATCTACCTAGCATGTTTCTCCTCACACTAACCTTCAGTGAGACAGAGCAGGAGGGATGGAGCATAACCTACAGTCAATTATCAGGGAAACTGCTTAACTTGTCATTCAGATGAATAATAGATCACAGGTTGTCTCTGGTGGCCTCTGAGCCTGCTCAGATTGATGTCTCCCAGTGTTGAGTAGATAAATCTGAGTGTGTAAACCCTGGCCCAGAGAGTGCAGCATTCAGCCCCACTGTGACCTCATTCAATACAGAGCCACATTATACTGTATTTCGAGCCATTTGGTCCCTGGGGAAACTCAAATGATGACATTCCATTATCTACAGAAAGCTAGTGGAAATCCACTGAGTAGTGAGTACACTATCAGTATTGTAAAGAACCACTATGAACCTCAAGTTTCTCCTCAAATCAAATTAGAAGACATCTGCAGCTCACCTCATCCTCCTGCTCCCTCCTGTGAGCCTCATCAGCACATCTCTGGATCTCCTCCTGGATCATCCAGGCATACTTCGAATCCTGTTCCTCACTGGGTACACAGCAGGGACAGTGGAGAGGGGCATGGATTACTGTCAGGGACCAAACCACCCTGTATATCATGTACAGTAAGTACAATATTGCCAGGGGTCCACAAGTACACCCACCGTTTAGATTATGTAGGAATTGTTTATGGAGACAGTCTAGATAGTTTTTTTTACATAGTGACAGAGTGTACAATAAAATAAACACAGAGGGTACATGGAGAGTGAGGTGAAAAATGTGTGTGTGCCTGTGTGCGAGCAAAGTGTTTATTTAAATGAACACAGTTCCCTTACAGTTGTCTAGACGCCTGGCTCAGGGCTCTGTGCTGAGCTCTCTGTACCTCCTCCTCATCCTGCAGCCTCTTGGCGATGCGGATGTCATTCTGCACCAGCTGGTTCTTCTGGATGTTGGTGGTGTAGTACTGCTCAACTGGGACAGGGGGGAACACAGGGTTACACAAACACAGCCATGGACCACCTACTACAGTAACTCTGACAGACTACTGTGAGGGGTGTGTGGGATGGACTTACTTTCCTGTTCCTGTAGGTTTTGTGCCAATGCTCCATCCTCCAGGACAGCAAAAACATGGCACACTGAAGGAGAGGACATGAACATTAGTCAAATAATACTGAACAAAAATATTTTAAAAAACACAACATGCAACAATTTCAAAGATTTTACTTAGTTACAGTCAATAAGGAAATCAGTCAATTGAAAATAACGAATTAGGCCCTAATCTATGGATTTCACATGACTGGGCAGGGGTGCAGCCATGGGTGGGCCTACTGGGGAGCCAGACCCAGCCAATCAGAACTAGTTTATTTAGTTATTGTTTTTTTTTACAAAAAGGGCTTTATTATAGACATAAATGCACCTTAGCAACACATTTTAAACTCATATTTCAATGTCATAAAATGTGGCCATATCTTGGGAAAGAAATGACCGCTTGTCTTTTATGACAATCAATAGAGAGAGACACAATGTAGTGGGCAGTTGATGTTTTTTGGCACAGCACTTGGTGCCCCTCAGAGCACAACAAAAGTTATCCATTGCATGATGTCCCAATGGAAAGGTATACAGGTCATTAAATAGCCTACATCTAAACAGGCAGCTATTCACACAACACAAGCCATCTCTGCATGTTTGGGACAGGTAGATCTATTATTGTAGTGTGATGACCAAAGTGGCTGGAGCTGGAGGGCAAGCCCAGTGAGTCTCAGAGGAACACCAAGCCTGGTATTGTCATCAGCTGCAGTGTAAAAGTGCTCCAAACCAGACGTTGTTATTAACCGGGTGCTGGCCCAGGCCTGGGCCCCACCAAGGTCTTTCAGTGCCTCTACTGTCACTCCTCTCTACAGCCACAGACTATATTGCAACAGAGGCTGATGTGAAGGAGCTATAGGATGGGCTCATTGTAAAAGACTGGAATGGAATTGATGGAACAGTAAACACGTCAAACATATGAAAACCACATATTTGACTGTTCCATTCATTCCAATGAGCTCATCCTCCTATTGCTCTTCCCACCAGCCTCCTATGCATTGCAACCTTTTTACACAGTCTTACACAAACAGCAATACACAGGGGAGAATTTAGTCTAGATTGAAATTCATTGAACTCCGTGGTATATTTGTCTTTATGTGGGAGAAGCATTAAAAAAAGTCTCTAAACAGATCGTCAGACCCTTTCCTGCAGGGGACAGAGCAGTTGGTGCAGAAAATATCTTCAGAGTCTACTCCCTTGCCCTGCAGGTGCCGACAGGGGCCCAAAGACATTCCACAGCAGCATTTAAAGACTCCTGACCTCTGACCCCCAAATCAAATCACCCTGCTGCATTATGGTCTGACTGTGTTACACAGCCACAGTGACCGAGATATCACAGGCCTGGCCAACTGCCGAACATGGTGATACCGCAGATCAGTTTACTACACCATTAACTAGGGACGCACAATATATTGGTGAACATATCGGAATTGGCCGATATTAAGCATTTCGCTACACTCGCATTAACATCTGCTAACCATGTGTATGTGACAAATAAAATTAGATTTGATTTATTAGCTAAAAATGCCAACGTCGGTATCGGCAGATGTTGAATTTAACGCCGATGTGCAAACCTATATAATGAAGGTACATGACGTAATGAAGCCATGTAAAATGTTACGCTTACGTGTAACACAGCATTCCTAAACTAGCCCACAATGTCTGCTGTGTGGATCGAGCAGTCAAGTCGAGCAATCATTTGAAAGAGTAAGGAAATTTCAGAGAGAGAGAACTCAAAAGGTGAAATCCATTAAAGCCAAGATACTAGAATTCATTGCCCTTGACAATCAACCGTTCTCTGTCGTGGGTGATGTTGGCTTTCGCCGACTGGTCGAGCACCGGTTAACACAACCAAGTGCATTATTTTTCTGACGTTGCCCTACCGGATTTACACAGTAACAGCATCACTGCTATTAGCTTCATGACATACTGTCATATTATGGAACACCGTTTGGGTCTTTTGAGTGTCAAAAAAGATACAGTAGCACTGTCAAAGCTGGACAACAAATGTCTGCAAACAAGCAAACACCGGCCATGAACGATGTGTTTACAATACCGCGTTGGTAATAAAGCATCATTTATTTGATCGTATCTTCTGGGGTAGCTAGCTTTAGCTTGGTACCTAGCTAGCACCAATACAACAAGCCTGAAAAAAATTACCAGTAGAAACTGCAGTCATTTTCATTATTCTTAGCAATGATTTAGGAATCCTTGTGAGTAAGTATTAACTAGGTAGCCACTTGTTGTTCGCCTATTGAAATTGAACTTCAGTTCATGAAAATAAATATCTAACCAGCTACTTAACCCTGTTGCCCAAAGCTAACGTTATAAGCAGCCATCTAGCTTCATCTGGCTAGTGAGTCTCGACCTGACCGGGTTGCATTGTGACGCTAGCCACAATAAGGATTAGGCACAAGTGGAATTTGCGGTCTGCATTCAACATAAAAGTATGTCATTGGCAGTGATGCAAACGAATACAAATAGTAGAATTGTGCCATACTTTTATTTTGAAGGCTAACCGCAAAGTCCACTATTGTGCCTAGCTTCGCATAGATGAACCGTGGGACTCCCAATCACGGGTAGCAAGCTAACTATATAGCTACTGAAACAGATGTCGTTTTGCTATGTTTTTAGGGAAGAACATTGTTTGCATCCATGAGCTAGCGTTTTTTTTAATGACCAGCACAGCAGCTGCACGAGACCACTTTCCCAGCATAGGTATAGATGAATCGTTGTGACATATGAAATACGAGTGAAAGTTATTACACATTGATTACACTATGTAAAACAAATGTATGAACGCGTTAAATTGTGTGACGTGCAGTCATTTTCAGGTCCTGATTGGTCAAAGTGTTATTTGACACAAAGACCCAAACGGCGTTCCATAGAAATTCTGGTTTAGAATGAAACGACTGAACAAATTAACAACGAAACAGCACAGCAAGTAAGTGAAAGAAATAGGTTTTGATTATGTTTTACTGGTAATGGGGACGTGTAAATACCAAACAAAATAACTTTCTGGTCAGTGTGGTGTGTGTAACCTTTTATTTAACAAGGCAAGTCAGTTAAGAACAAATTCTTATTTACAATGATGGCCTACCCCGGCAAAAACCTGGACGACGCTGGGCCAATTGTGCGCCGTCCTATGGGACTCCCATTCATGGTCGGATGTGATACAGCCTGGATTCGAACCAGGGACTGTTCCTGCGCTGAAATGCAGTGCCTTAGACCACTGTGTGTGTTAACTATTTAACTGTACTAGAATGCTTAAAAGGCTGCAAAAAATGTAATATCGGTGCATCACTACCATTAACCACTCCCCACAGTTCTTAAGCCACCAGAAAGTCAAATAGAGGGACAGAGAGAGATATTACAAGAGTATGTCACAGAGAGAGAGTGATGCCTGATGTGTAGAGAGAGGCGCACTTCATGGTTAGTAACAGGATATTAACTGGCCAATGAGGAGGCTGGTTGTTAAAGGTTTAAGTGGAGCAAAACACTTGAAACTTCAGGTAGAAAAATGACCACTGTATTGCTCCCGTCCTCTGAACTTGTTTTAATAGCTAGTTAAGAGAGCAGTGGGTGGGTTGTTTCATCTAAGTGGTTTACAGCAGCCTGAGAGGGTTTAAACTTCTCTGCCTGCAGTGTGGATTTAAAAAAAATATATTAAAAAAAACTCACTCAGGGGCTGACATGGTTGTAACGGCGTTCGTCTGTTGAAGAAAGAGAGTCGGACCGAAATGCAGCGTGTTGGTTACTCATGACTTTAATTAACTTAATCGCGGTACATGAAATAACTGAATCTAAATACAAAAAACAATAGAACGGAACGTGAAACTAATTACAGCCTATCTGGATGACTACAACACAGAGATAGGAACAAACACCCACGAAATACAAAGCGAAAGTCAGGCTGCCTAAATACGGTTCCCAATCAGAGACAAAGACAAGCACCTGACTGATTGAGAATCGCCTCAGGCAGCCAAGCCTAACACCACCCCTAATCAGCCGCGATCGCAAATAATACAAAACCCAATACGAATACAACATATAAACCCATGTCACACCCTGGCCTACCCAAACATATAACAAAACCACAAAATACAATGACCAAGGCGTGACAATGGTGAATAAAACTAAATATACACCACATGCTTGATAGACAAAAGGCTCCACCCAGTCAAAATCTCCTATTCCTCAGTTCAACTCAGACTCTCACGATACATGGCCCCATTCATTCTTTCCTTTACACGGATCAGTCGTCCTGGTCCCTTTGCAGAAAAACAGCCCCAAAGCATGATGTTTCCACCCCAATGCTTTACAGTAGGTATGGTGTTCTTTGGATGAAACTCAACATTCTTTGTCCTCCAAACACGACGAGTTGAGTTTTTACCAAAAAGTTATATTTTGGTTTCATCTGACCATATGACATTCTCCCAATCTTCTTCTGGATCCTCCAAATGCTCTCTAGCAAACTTCAGACGGGCCTGGACATGTACTGGCTTAAGCAGGGACACACGTCTGGCACTGCAGGATGAGTCCCTGGCGGCATAGTGTGTTACTGATGGTAGGCTTTGTTACTTTGGTCCCAGCTCTCTGCAGGTCATTCACTAGGTCCCCCCGTGTGGTTCTGGGATTTTTGCTCACCGTTCTTGTGATCATTTTGACCACACGGGGTGAGATCTTACATGGAGCCCCAGATCGAGGGAGGTTATCAGTGGTCTTCCATTTCCTAATAATTGCTCCCACAGTTGATTTCTTCAAACCAAGCTGCTTACCTATTGCAGATTCAGTCTTCCCAGCCTGGTGCAGGTCTACAATTTTGTTTCTGGTGTCCTTTGACAACTCTTTGGTCTTGGCCGTAGTGGAGTTTGGAGTGTGACTGAGGTTGTGGACAGGTGTCTTTTATACTGATAACAAGTTCAAACAGGTGCCATTAACACAGGTAACATGTGGAGGACAGAGGAGCCTCTTAAAGAAGAAGTCACAGGTCTGTGAGAGCCAGAAATCTTGCTTGATTGTAGGTGACCAAATATGTATTTTCCATCATAATTTGCAATTAAATTCATTAAAAATCCTACAAATGTGATTTGTCATAGTTGAAGTGTACCTATGATGAAAATTACAGGCCTCATCTTTTTAAGTGGGAGAACTTGCACAATTGGTGGCTGACTAAATACTTTTTTGCCCCACTGTATACACACACACAGAAGCAAAAACCAAGCCATGAAGTCGAAGGCATTGTCTGTAGAGCTCCGAGACAGGATTGTGTCAAGGCGCAGATATGGGTAAGAGTACCAAAAAATGTCAGCAGCATTGAAGATCCCCAAGAACACAGTAGCCTCATTCTTAAATGGAAGAAGTGTGGAACCACCAAGACTCTTCCTAGAGCTGGCCACCCTGGACAAACTGAGCAATCGGGGGAGAAGGGCCTTGGTCAGGGAGGTGACCAAGAATCTGATAGTCATTCCAACAGAGCTCCAGAGTTCCTCTAAGGAGAACCTTCCAGAAGGACAACCAGCTCTGCAGCACTCCACCAATCAGGCCTTTACGGTAGAGTGGCCAGACGGAAGCAACTCCTCAGTCGAAGACCTACCCTGCCTTTTTAAGGCCTTCTCCGCTATGCAATCTGGTTTCATTTACATACATTTACATTTAAGTCATTTGGCAGACGCTCTTATCAAGAGCGACTTACAAATTGGTGCATTCACCTTATGACATCCAGTGGAACAGTCACTTTACAATAGTGCATCTAAATCTTAAAGGGGGGGGGGGTGAGAGGGATTACTTATCCTATCCTAGGTATTCCAAGCTGGTCAAGGGTCCTAAACAATATCATAACCGCCATCGATAAGACAATACTGTGTAGCTGTAGTCAGACCTGGCCAAGGCTTTCGACTCTGTCAATCACCGTATTTTTATTGGCAGACTCAACAGCCTTGGTTGCGTGTCAAATCAGAGGGCCTGTTGTTCGGTCCTCTGGCAGTCTATGGGGGTGCCACAGGGTTCAATTCTCGGGCTGACTCTTTTCTCTGTATACATCAATTATGTTGCTCTTGCTGCTGGTGATTCTCTGATCCACCTCTACGCAGATGACACCATTCTGTATACTTCTGGCCCTTCTTTGGACACTGTTAACTAACCTCCAGACGAGCTTCAATGCCATACAACTCTCATTCCTTGGCCTCCAACTGCTATTAAATGCAAGTAAAACTAAATGCATGCTCTTCAACCGATCGCTGCCCACAGTCCAGCATCACTACTCTGGATGGTTCAGATATAGAATGTGTGGACAACTACAAATACCTAGATGTCTGACTAGACTGTAAACTCTCCTTCCAGACTCACATTAAGCATGTCCAATCCAAAATGAAATCTAGAAATGGCTTCCTATTTCGCAACAAAGCATCCATCACTCATGCTGCCAAACATACCCTCGTAAAACTGACTATCCTGGCGATCATTGACTTTGGCGATGTCAATTACAAAATAGCCTCCAACACTCTACTCAACAAATTGGATGCAGTCTTTCACAGTGCCATCCGTTTTGCCACCAAAGCCCCATATACTATCCACCACTGCAACCTGTATGCTCCAGCTCATCTATAAGTCTTTGCTAGGTAAAGCCCCACCTTACCTCAGCTCACTGGTCACCATAGCAGCATCCACCTGTAGCACGCGCTCCAGCAGGTATATTTCAATGGTCACCCCCAAAGTCAATTCCTCCTTTGACCACCTTACCTTCCAGTTCTCTGCTGCCAATGACTGGAACAAATTGCAAAAATTAGCTGGAGACTCATATCTCCCTCACTGACTTTAAGCACCAGCTGTCAGAGCAGCTCACAGATCACTGCATAGTCCATCGGTAAAAAGCCCATCCAACTTAATTTTTTGTCTTTGCTCCTTCGCAGCCCAGTATCTCTACTTACTTATTCTGCACATCTATCATTCCTGTGTTTAATTGCTAGATTGTAATTATTTTGCCACTATGGCCTATTTATTGCCCTTATCGTACCTCATTTGCACACACTGTACATATACTTTTTCTATTGTGTTATTGACTGTGTTTGTTTATTCCATGTGTAACTGTGTGGTTTGTGTTGCACTGCTTTACTTTATCTTGGCCAGGTCGCAGATGTAAATGGGAACTTGTTCTCAACTAGCCTACCTGGTTAAATAAAAAGGAATAAAAAATAAACATACACCGTAGGCAAACACAGTTAAACTCAGGTTTCACAATTACTCCAAGTAATTGTAAAAATTCCCTGTTTTAGGTCATTCACCACTTTATTGTAAGAATGTGAAATGTCAGAATAATAGTAGAATGATTTATTTCAGAATTGATTTCCTCCATCACATTCCCAGTGGGTCAGAAGTTTACATACACTCAATTAGTATTTGGTAGCATTGGCTTTAAATTGTTTAACTTCCCACAATAAGTTGGGTGAATTGTGGCCCATTCCTCCTGAGAGCTGGTGTAACCGAGTCAGGTTTGTAGGCCTCCTTGCTCGCACATGCTTTTTCAGTTCTGCCCACAAATGTTCTACTGGATTGAGGTCAGGGTTTCTGATGGTCACTCCAATACCTAGACTTTGTTGTCCTTAAGCCATTTTGCTACAACTTTGTCTTGAGATGTTGCTTCAATATATCCACATAATTTTCCTACATCATGATTCCATCTATTTTGTGAAGTGCACCAGTCCCTCCTGCAGCAAAGCACCACCACAACATGATGCTTCCACTGCCGTACTTCAGGGTTGGGATGGTGTTCTTTGGTTTGCAAGCTTCCCCCTTTTTCCCCCCAAACATAATGATGGTCATTATGGCCAAACAGTTATATTTGTTTCATCAGACCAGAGGACATTTCTCCAAAAAGTACAGTCTTTGTCCCAATGTGCAGTTGCAAACCATAGTGTGGCTTTTTATGGCGATTTTGGAGCAGTGGCTTCTTCCTTGCTGAGCGGCCGATTCAGGTAATGTCGATATAGGACTTGTTTTACTGTGGATATAATTTTGTACCGGTATCCTCCAGCATCTTCACAAGGTCCTTTGCTGTTGTTCTGGAATTGATTTGCACTTTTCGCACCAAAGTACGTTCATCTCTAGGAGACAAAATGAGTCTCTTTCAAATGGGCAGTATGACGGCTGCGTGGTCCCATGGTGTTTATACTTGCGTAGTATTGTTTGTACAGATGAGCGTGGTACCTTAAGGGGTTTGGAAATTGCTTCCAAGGATGAGCCAGACTTGTGGAGGTCTACAATGTTTTTTCCGAGGTCTTGACTGATTTCTTTTGATTTTCCCATGATGTCAAGCAAAGAGGCACTGAGTTTGAAGGTAGGCCTTGAAATACATTCACAGGTACATTACAATTGACTCAAATTATGTCAATTAACCTATCAGAAGCTTCTAAAGCCTTGACATCATTTACTGTAATTTCCCAAGCTGTTTAAAAGGCACAGTCAACTTAGTGTATGTAAACTTGTAAACACTGAATTAAAAGTGAAATAATCTGTCTGTAAAGGATTGTTGGAAAAATGACTTGTGTCATTTCCTTACTTGTGTCATGTTAGATGCCCTAACAGACTTTCCAAAACTATAGTTGGTTAACAAGAAATTTGTGGAGTGTTTGAAAAACAAGTTTTAATAACTCCAACCTAAGTGTATGTAAACTTCCGACTTCAACTGTATGCATGTATGTTCTGAGCAGATTTGCTCAAGATTTAGTGAAACTCCCATGTAAACAAGAAGTGTTATCACTAGGAGGAAGGTTTTTGCAGCAGTCTTCTCTTGCAGGGAAAGCCACTAAGCCAGGAGATGTCAAATACAATTAAACACACATAATTCCACTGCTTAACCTATAAATAAGACTGGACCATGTCTGTGTAAACAAGATTCTCAGCATGGACTGGCAGAGCCTATGTTAACAGTGAATGACCACTGTCACTCACCCTCTCACTGTCTGTCTCTATCCTCCTCTTCCTTTCCACTCCATCTCGCTGTTCTAAATTGTTCCAGTAGACTTAAGTCTCCGTAGCTACACTACACCCTGCTCTAACAATGCCATGTTCCATCTAGGGTTCACGCAAGCAACCGGAGTTCACAGAGCCTGTGAAATTGAGGATATCTCCCCTTTGTCTTGTTCTGTAAAACAGGGAAGGAAGGGTGTTTCTTTTTGGTCAATTTGGTAATTTAGAGGTCAACAACATGCAAATGTGTTCGACAACACCGCAAGTCAAAAGGTAACCATACTTCCTGTCCACTAAACCCAGATACATTTAATTCCACTATCACTGTGGATGAATGTCAGTCTGAGACTAACCAGCATTCACGGTTTAACCCCAGCATTAAACCTCATCCAGACACGCCATTCAATCAGTTACCTGCCGTGTGGCTAAAGAGATTATGCAACAAAATGGATCAGCCAGCTGCCCTTATGTGTCCAGTCTTCACAGAATGCACAGATTATGTGACTATAGGGCTTTGAACCAGAACAGCTTAAGAGTTTAAGTCTTTCTCCATGCCTCATACTCAAGAGAAATTAAATGGATGGGACAAACTCCAGGAAGAAGAGAAAAAAAAATCAAGTAGGGCCATAAACTTCTTGAAATTTAAAATAATCATGTTAAACAAAGACTGCTCAACTCACTCAGGCCCTAGAGCAGTGGAAGTGACTGACAGGCTGTGTAGGTGTGTCCGCCATGTGGGTTAACTCGTTTTCTGGAACTCAGTCAGCCCTTTAAAAACTAAGCTCAAGTTACACATCCAAGGGTGTGGATGGGAAGAATAGAGAGACAGGTATTACATGACAGGGCTGGGAGGAAGTACTCAGTGGCCAAAACAAAAATAAAACATTTTCAGGGTGGGGAGGATAGAGTCAGAACAATTATGTGGCCACCTCAAAAAGCACAAGAAAGAGGATGAACACCCACCACCTCAAGATTGTTCTGAATTGTTTGTTAGAAATATTAGCATTCCCCCAACATTATTTTGTTGAAATATAATTTGGACTGAGTAATTATGATAATTAATTGCACCCAAATTGGCCATTTCAATTTATAGGATTCATATAAATATAGTACCTAACATCCGATGTGGACCCACCACATCTCAACAATGAGTATATAGTATCAGTTCTCTATGTCTGACAAGCAGTATGGATCTGCGGCTCGGAGTATTGTTTCTTCCTCCTATGTAACGTATTCTTAGTGAACTTGGTCTCTTTTTCTGTTTTTACATGGTAGGGTATCGATTTTTATTATATAAACATGGGGTAGAGGGACAAAAAAAAGTTTGGAAACACCTGGCTTACAGGGTAAGGAAATCAATATGCCATTTTGTAATTTGGATGAACTATCCCCATGTGATTTTGTCTTTTGTGACCAGGTTCTAGTGGACAGAAACAGGTAATATCAGGATGTAGGATGGGACATAAACCTAACAACTTCAATTACAAAAAAAAAATGTACAGTGAATACATTGTGTAAGATGAAGAAACAATACTCCAAGCCGCAGCGCCATACGACTCGTCAGACAGAGAATTGATACTATATACTCGTTGTTAGGGTGGGATTGGCGTGGGGTGTAGGGAACCGTGGGTGGCGTTTGACCATTTCTTTGGATTGAATCCTATAAAACTAAAATGGTCAATTTGGGTGCAAATCAACTAGCTTAATTTCAAGATACAAATAGTCTTTCAACCAAATAAATGTTGCAGGAAGGCTTATCTTATCTGGGCCTAACTAAATAAATTATTTCAGAACAATCTCAGATGATAGGGGTCATGGCTTGCTGAAATGACATGGAACGACCCAGGAGATCTTTACGTGAGTTTAGAGGGGAGGGGACTTTAAGCTTCTTTACAAAAGGCACCGACTTGTTTCGTAAGAGGATAGGGAGTAAAATATCAAGTGGAATTGGTAGGGGCGAATGAAGGAAGGACGAATTGGTGGGTAGGGGTTACAAGGGTATCAGATTGTCACGGTGAGGGAGTCAGCCAGGGTTTCCGATAGACCGAAAGGTTGAAAGCGATAAAGAAAGAGGTTAATGAGGGTTCCAGACAGTTGCCTCTCCAGGGAAAGGGACTGTAAAAGGTTAAAGTGCAGAGCCAGAAGCAGGCAGCAATGAACTTTGCAACCTGTGGGTAAAAACACCTTCCCCTATCATTAATCTTCCCCCACTGAGGATGTCAATCATGCATTAGGAAAATGACTGTTACTTAGAATGCAAATCTATCCAAACAACCTCCAGTGAGAGGAAGCGACTGGTGTTCCAAAAGGAACACAGCCATTTTGCTTTTATCTACCCAGCCACTTGGCCAGTGGATGATGTAAAGTGGTTGGCAGACAAAAGAAGTGGAGGAGGGAGAGTGGGAGAAAGTGATGAGGGGTTCTATTTTAAGCCAAATCCCCATCACCCACGCACCCCCCTCACTGCTTCCTTTCCCTCCTTCCCACTAGTCTGTTTTTACTGCTATGCCCTGTTCTGTAAACCTTAAATCGCACTCCGCTCAATCCCTCTCTTTCTGTGTTGGACTGTTTTAACAAGAGTTGAGACCATCAGCTCCTGTGTGCTGAGACACTGATAGAGCAGTCACAGAGAGGGGTGGGCTGTGTGGACTGGGAGAGAGTCACTGGGAGAAAAAGTAACTGGGATGGGGATTGGGGGGGGGGGCATTCCTTAGGGAGTTACATTCCCCCTGTGAGGCAGGATATATCAGGAACCCAGCCAGAGGAATAGAAAAAAAAGAAAACAGGAACAGATAAGAGGGGAGTGAAAACAAAGCAAGTTGACTTGGCTGAGATTCTAGGATGAGGAAGAAGAAGTGGGATACTGAGAACACCACACTTCAGGAAACTGATGCATAAATACAACCCAAAGGATGTTAGGTTTACTCAAAAGAGTTAAGTTAACTACATTGAAGAAACATTTAAAAACAGAACATGCAATTTCAAAGATTTGACTGAGTTACAGTTCATATAACATGCTGACCACACCGCTCGCATTACGTGCGTTGCAAAATAAATGTGCACATACAATCCTTTCATCCAAACTGCTCACGTGCGCATGCATAGCCAGGCGCTAAAATACACCTTGTGTATATATTATTATTATTTTTTACACTTGACGCGATGCATGTCCCTTCTTCCCCCCAATGTTTTATTTAGGAACATATACCCATGTGGGTGATTGAAAGATGAACTGAGGTCCACACTCCAGTCCAATAGGTGGTGGTAATGCACCTTAAAGTTGGTTGCCAACTGCCATATAAAGTCCACATAAGAATAAGAAGACTGAAGGAGAGTTTACTAGAAACTAACTATGTTTCCCCTTTTATCTGTGCATTAATTGTCATAGAGAACACACGATTTTGTGAAAAAAAGAAAGGACCTTGTGCATTTCAAGTAAAATAACAACCCAATGTTTATATCCCAAGACAAATGAGCTAGCAACAGAAAGCTAGCTAGCTAAATGGCCATGAATGTTTCATGTGATTTGACCTGTTCCTAAACTAATATAATTGGTTCAGAGTTAATTTTGATATTTCAACCTGCGTGTCCTGATCACGTCTGGTGTGGATGGACAAAATCAACATGAGCACATGGACATATGCGCATGCCTTCATTAGGCTATGGATTTCACATGACTAGGAATACAGACATGCATCTGTTTGTCACAGATACCTTTTTTTAAGTAGGGGGCGTGGATCAGAAAAGTGCGACATCTCCTTCACATATAGTTGATCAGGCTCTCAATCGTGAAGTGCACACTTCTCCAGGGTGCCAGTGGCCATCGAAGGTGAGCATTTGCCCACTGAAGTTGGTTATGACGCCGAACTGCAGTCAGGTCAAGACCCTGGTGAGGATGACAAGCACACAGATGTGCTTCCCTGAGACTGTTTCAAACAGTTTGTGAAGAAAATCTTTGGTTGTGCAAACCCAGTTTCATTAACTGTTCGGGTGGCTGGTTTAGACAATCCCGTTGGTGAAGAAGCCGGATGTGGAGGTCCTGGGCTGGCTTGGTTACACATGGCACTGCCAAATTCTCTAAATCGAAGTTTGTGGCAGCTTGTGGTAGAGAAATTAACATTAAAATTATCTGGCAACAGCTCTGGTGGACATTCCTGCAGTCAGCATGCCCATTGCACGCTGCCTCAACTTCAGACATCTGTGGCATTGTGTTGTGTGACAAAACTGCACATTTTAGAGTGGCCTTTTATTGTCCCCAGCACAAGGTGTAATGATTATGCAGTTTAATCAGCTTCTTGACATTCCACACCAGTCAAGTGGATGGATTATCTTGGCAAAGGCTCACTAACAGGGATGATAACAAATGTGTGCACAAACTGAGAGAAACAAGATTTTTGTGAGTATGTAAAATGTGTGGTATTATTTATTTCAGCTCATGAAAAATGTGATCAACAGTTTACATGTTGCATTTATTTTTGTTCAGTGTAAAACAATGAGAACACTGACAAAACATTTCAGTAAAAATACATTTCTAAGGGAAAGTTTAGCATGATCAGACATCTTTGAATGCTGCTATTGTTTTAGTGAATAGTATAGGGGTCCAACATATTCTACAGCTGGCTTTTAGCCCACTGCTGGATGCCTAATGAAGTGTGAAAATGCTCTTACACACTGCTCATTGTCTATGGAAACAAGAGCAGAAAGGCAAATTATCTGGAAATCTATTGCTGTCCTGCTCATGAGTTAGCATGTATGCAGAAATACCAAAGAAGGCTAATCCACCCAAGCCACAACCTACTAATTTCATAAAGTAAGAAAATTAGAACCCATAGGTAGAAATCAGTAACTGTGTCAAAGTACTGCAACAAGTGGCAACAAAAACTACCAAGTTAAAGAGGCCAAGTTTCCTTCACACACACACACACACACACACACACACACACACACACACACACACACACACACACACACACACAACCTTTCCAGTGGGACCAACTTCTACCCTCAGCTGCAATCAGAGAGGGAGTGTATCTGGAATGGCCATCACACTACAGGCTCTTATCTGCTACCACATGCTACAGACCAGTCTGGGCTTTGACAGTGTACAGTCCTGCCTGCCATGCTAAGATATCGCATGAGCACCTCTTATCCCAGATGAAAACAAAACAAGGCGCTGGGGGAAAGCGACATAGCAACAACACGTAACCCTCTGCTGAAACACATAACAAGGATGCTGGGTAGCTAACTAATGCCAGCCTTCCTTCACCAAATCCCTCAAGGGTCTATGTAATGAGGGTCTGGCTTTTTTATTTTCACAGCAATTTGAAGTGGCACATTCTTTTAAGTCTTAGTGAGGGTGGCAGACTGTCAGGGTATCCGTGGCGTGGCCTTTCAAATCAAACGATGCGTTACACCTACCCTATGTTTCCAAACACACACACGACGGTCTGGCCAGTGAGTCTGGTCCTCTACATACCTTCCTGGACCCGTGGCAGGTGGGAGTGATCAATCTCCAGCTCTGTCATGGCTGCTAGAGAAGGGCAGTCACGGCCTCATTGCCCTCAGGGCGGATCAGAGTACAGACAGACCCTGGGGAATGAAGGGTACATAAAGACAAATGAGTCCAGTAGCATAGAACAGTCATGTTCAACATTGAATTGCAGTAGTTACTCTTTGTTATTGCAAGGAGGGCACATTCAGCATTTTACTTTCTTAATCCTTTGTCCAAATGTGTCTATGTATGCACAGAAGTCTACTGCAGGCAAACCGTTGAAACACACACTATAATGACAAATTTAGTAGAGTTCACGGGAATTATGTTAAACATTCTAAAACTATTATGACAATAGCTACAAATGTAACCCCCATGTAACACTTGCATGGCGGTTACATACAGTTGAGAAACTCGGAACGAATTTCCACAGCAGTATGCTACAACACGTACAGAATCCCATTACAAAGGCAATACACAGCATTGCAATTACATATTTGTTTTGTATGATAATGGCGGACAACGTGCTCTTTGTCAAATTAATATAAAGATCAATGGTTTAATGCGTGTCTGTCAAGCTCAATCAATCGCTAAAAACATGCCCAAACAAAACAAAACTACAGCTGTTACCTACCTGTATCCGCAGCACTACCCTGAATATAGTTTGTACCCTTCGTGCACACAAAATAACATTCAACAAGTAAATATGGTAGTTGAGAAACCTTTTGATTATTTTGTTGCGGTTGTCTATTTTCCAGACACTTTATCCGCAGTTATCGTTGTACGTTCACCATAGTCTCCGATACATTCGATACACCTATTCCAGACGTCTATTTAGATCTGACACAACTATGTTTTTAGTTTATCAATGAAACAAAGCTGATGGCGTGCCATCAAACTATCAAGGACAAATAATGCACTAAATGAGCCTCCTTTATAGTCCAAGGACCTTACATATGCTGTAAGCCAAAACAGTCCAATACGCCATCTAAACGATAATTCGATCGATTCATATTTGCGGTACAGTTCTAGAAACAAACCCCTCTACTCTCATATCACATCAACAACTATTTGACCAATTCAAAATACATACTTACTGTACACTGTTTTAACCGTTTTTTTTTAGACACAGTTACAGCTGACAGTATTTTTCAGTGACACGCGTTTGTGGCGTCCATCTTCTATTTACACACAGGTGAGATTCAGATAGCTAATTAGCGCAGGTAGTCGACTGTCTTCCGTCTGTTTTCCGTAAACACGCGCTGTAACATGGTTATATGGCCGTGTGGGAGCACTAGCCCCATAGAGGTGTGCTAAAAAAAATGTAAATCTCCGAGGTCATTATGCTTCCAAAACCATACCGCAAGTGACGCGGTTTAATGTTCAGACCAAGCGCAATATGGCTATTTGCAAAACTACCCTATACAGAGAAGACGCCTTCATCCAATGACTCTTATGTGCAATGGAACTGAGAGTCATTATCAAGGCCCAGGAAAAGCTTAGCTCACTCACTGTGAAGTTGTTTGGCTGGAGATAGTTATGGGGGGTGATAAGGGACATATATGCCTAGGCAACCGTTCCACCTGACATGACATGATACCAAAGCCTTACTAAATCTGCGTTTAGTTTTCTGATTTACATGACACCAACGCCTTACTAAGGTCTGTGTGATGCCTGCATCGCGTTTAATGAAAGTGATAATGTGCATAGTTTATATTTATATTAATTCAATCTCAACCATAAATGTTAGTAACATACAATGTTTATGTGCCTGCAGACATTGGGATTTAGCCACCTTGAGGCTATGGCTTGTGTATTTCCTGTTATGGCTAATGGCCTAGAAAAGATTATGCCTAATCTGTCTTTCCCTCAACACCTCATGGCATGTTATGTTATCTTATCTCGCTGTATACAGATCTAAATGTTTTCAGCCAATCACAAACTGTGTTGTTACAACTTCCACATCAGACAACCAATAAGAGTTGTGTTCACGGCTTTCGGGGGAGTTCATAGTTGCTACTTGGGATCTTTGGGATGTCCATACCTCTATCAAGTATACATGTAAATTGGTTAAGTGTAGTGTTAGTTTGGGGTAAGGAAGTCCCAAGGAATCCGGATTGCAGTGACCATTCGTAGAGTGAGAGACTGGCACCGGTATTTGAGAGCTCGGCAGCAACACAGACATTCATTTTATTCTTTTTTTAAACAAGCGGCAGAAGGGATTTTTGAGTGTCTACCCCAGATAGTTTCATTATAGACAATAAAATAATTGCCAAGATGTACTTGATCCAATTGAGTAGTAAGTAGGCTATATTTAAGTTGTGATATCGTTAGGAAATATTTAGTCCTACTGTGTTAAGGCAAATTTGGTTTATTTGAAAATATTTGTATAGTTCCTAGTATTTATTTAATGGATTAATTCAATTATAAATTAAATAACTACTTTTCACTGAAGAAGGGAAACGAGGTACAACATGCAACTTCGATGGAAGATGTGCAGTTGAAGTCGGAAGTTTACCTAAACTGAATTTAAATGTATTTGGCTAAAGTGTTTCACAATTCCTGACATTTAATCCAAGTAAAATGTCCCTGTTTTAGGTTAGTTAGGATCACCATTTTATTTTAAGAATGTGAAATGTCAGAATGAGTAGAGGGAATGATTTATTTCAGCCATCACATTCCCAATGGGTCAGAAGTTTATATAGACTCAATTAGTATTTGGTAGCATTGGCTTTAAATTGTTTAACTTGGGTCAAACGTTTCAGGTAGCCTTCCACAAGCTTCCCAAAATAAGTTGGGGGAATTTTGGCCCATTCCTCCTGACAGAGCTGGTGTAACTGAGTCAGGTTTGTAGGCCTCCTTGCTCGCACACGCTTTTTCAGGTCTGCCCACAAATGTTCTATAGGATTGAGGTCAGGGCTTTGTGATGGCCACTCCAATACCTTGACTTTGTTGTCCTTAAGCCATTTTGCCACAACTTTGGAAGTATGCTTGGGGTCATTGTCCATTTGGAAAACCCATTTGCGACCAAGCTTTAACTTCCTGACTGATGTCACATAATTTTCCTTTCTCATGGCGCCATCTATTTTGTGAAGTGCACCAGTCCCTCCTGCAGCAAAGTACCCTCACAACATGATGCTGCCACCCCCATGCTTCATGGTTGGGATGGTGTTCTTCGGCTTGGAAGCCTCCCCCTTTTTCCTCCAAACATAAGGGTCATTAAGGCCAAATAGTTCTATTTTTGTTTCATCAGACCAGAGGACATTTCTTTAAAAAAGTATGATCTTGGTTTCCATGTGCAGTTGCAAACTGTAGTCTGGCTTTTTTATGTTGGTTTTGGAGCAGTGGCTTCTCCCTTGCTGAGCGTTCAGGTTATGTCGATATAGGACTTGTTTTACTGTGGATATAGATACTTTTATACCTGTTTCCTCCAGCATCTTCACAGTCCCATGGTGTTTATACTTGTGTAATATTGTTTGTACAGATGACCGTAGGCGTTTGGGAATTGCTCCCAAGGATTGCTCCCAGATTTTTTGTCTGAGGTCTTGGCTAATTTCTTTTGATTTCCTCATGTCAAGGAAAGAGGCACTGAGTTTGAAGGTAGGCCTTGAAATACAGCCACAGGTACACCTCCAACTGACTCAATGTCAATTAGCCTCTCAGAAGCTTCTAAAGCCATGACATAATTTTCTGGAATTTTCCAAACTGTTTAAAGGCACATTCATCTTAGTGTATGTAAACTTTTGACCCACTGGAATTGTGATAGTGAATTCTAAGTGAAATAATCTGTCTAAACAATTGTTGGAAAAATGACTTGTGTCATGTACAAAGTAGATGTCCTAACCGACTTGCCAAAACTATAGTTTGTTTACATGAAATTTGTGGAGTGGTTGAAAAACTAGTTTTAAATGACTCCAACCTAAGTGTATGTAAACTTCCGACTTCAACTGTAAAATCATGCCTGACAAAACAGTATCCTAATATGGTGTGGATACAGTAATAGTCTATTCTACAACAATGTACCTGTATGTGCTAGTATTATTGACCAATTAAGTTGTAAATGGGTACGCTATTTCATTCAATGATTACATTATTGTACAAGGTAGATACAGGAGTATGTAACGTTTTCTTCCTGGGAAGGAGAGGAGGACCAAAATGCAGCATGGTTAGAGTTCAACATGTTTAATAAAGACCATACACGAGAACACTACAAAATACAAAACAAAAGTGAAAACCGAAACAGTCCTATCTGGTGCAATGACACAAAGACAGAAGACAAACACCCACAAAGTACCCACAGAATATGGCTGCCTAAATATGGTCCCCAATCAGAGACAACGATAGACAGCTGCCTCTAATTGAGAACCAATCTAGGCAACCATAGACCTACAAACTACCTAGAAAGGAACCAGCCCCATAAACATACAAAAAACCCTAGACCGAACAAAAACACATAAATCCCCCATGTCACACCCTGACCTAACCAAAATAATAACAAAACAAAGATAACTAAGGCCGGGGCGTGACAGAGTAGTCTATAGCCTACAATAATAATATAATTTAATATGCTATAGTATCATTTATTTCAGTGATGAATACAATTGTAAATGTGGATGGGTAGGCTACTTCATTCAGTGAATTCTGAATATATTGCTATCTCTGGGAGTATGTTAATGACGGCTTTTCAGCTGTTCTAATTTCGAAATCTCTTTCTTTTAGTCACAGTGTGATGAGCCAGAGAAACCAATCAGCTTCACTGCAGGTGCTCAACCCACCACCCTCACTGTTCTCCCTCCACAAGTGCTTTTTATTTTCATACTGTATGCTCTCACTCTCATCACTATCTCCTTTGCCATCTTCTCAGGTCTTTACCTGGAACTCCATCCATACACACACACACACACACACACACACACACACACACACACACACACACACACACACACACACACACACACACACACACACACACACACACACACACACACACACACACACACACACACACACACACACACACACACACACACACACACACACACACACACACATACTATAGCATCTCGCTAACATTTATCACATTTTATGCATCCAGCTGAGGCCTTGGATGGATCATGTTACACTGAGATGGGCACAGGGGTATATGTACAGGAATACCAGGCAGATGTTTGAGTACAGAATCAAATGGTGTAAACTTAACAGACTAAACGTGTTGAGTACACTCTGAGAAAGGGGTTCCAACAGGGTTCTTTGGCTGTCACCAAAGGAGAAAACTTTTAACCACTGGGTCATGTTAAGTAACCACCACTTTCAGGTAGGTACTGTTAAGTTGTTAAGGTGTATGACACCACCCTGGAGTTTCTCTCACAACTCATCTCTCTACCTTTCCCAAGGACTATCCCTTCCCAACCCCACTGACATCAACAATTAGAAAGGTATCCTTTATTTTCTGTCTGCCGTTAACATTAATCCATGTCTAATCAAACAGTTAAAGTAAATAATGAAATAACTATTTTTACATACCTGAATCATTCAACCTGTGTGTTTGCTTGTTTACGTCTGTCTCCTCCCCTGTTCCCTTTACTGTGCTCCTGTTCTCCAGGACCTAGGGCTGCTGCCCAACACCCAGACATGGATCCACCTGATGTCCTCCATTACCTGTTCTCCAAGACCTAGGGCTGCTGCCCAACACCAAGACATGGATCCACCTGATGTCCTCCATTACCTGTTCTCCAGGACCTAGGGGTGCTGCCCAACACCAAGACATGGATCCACCTGATGTCCTCCATTACCTGTTCTCCAGGACCTAGGGCTGCTGCCCAACACCAAGACATGGATCCACCTGATGTCCTCCATTACCTGTTCTCCAGGACCTAGGGGTTCTGCCCAACACCAAGACATGGATCCACCTGATGTCCTCCATTACCTGTTCTCCAGGACCTAGGGGTGCTGCCCAACACCCAGACATGGATCCACCTGATGTCCTCCATTACCTGTTCTCCAGGACCTAGGGGTGCTGCCCAACACCCATACATGGATCCACCTGATGTCCTCCATTACCTGTTCTCCAGGACCTAGGGCTGCTGCCCAACACCAAGACATGGATCCACCTGATGTCCTCCATTACCTGTTCTCCAGGACCTAGGGGTGCTGCCCAACACCCAGACATGGATCCACCTGATGTCCTCCATTACCTGTTCTCCAGGACCTAGGGGTGCTGCCCAACACCCAGACATGGATCCACCTGATGTCCTCCATTACCTGTTCTCCAGGACCTAGGGGTTCTGCCCAACACCCAGACATGGATCCACCTGATGTCCTCCATTACCTGTTCTCCAGGACCTAGGGGTGCTGCCCAACACCCAGACATGGATCCACCTGATGTCCTCCATTACCTGTTCTCCAGGACCTAGGGGTGCTGCCCAACACCCAGACATGGATCCACCTGATGTCCTCCATTACCTGTTCTCCAGGACCTAGGGGTGCTGCCCAACACCCAGACATGGATCCACCTGATGTCCTCCATTACCAACCACCCTCCAACTTTTCATTACATCATCTACAGCTACTGTTATGTCAAGTTGTCATTATCTGCTAAGAAAGAGCAAGACAACTATCATACTGGGAACATAATATGAGATACACAGATTAGCTAAAAACACTAGCACTGCAAACACTCAGAACAAAGAGGGCAGCAGCGCCTGGACTTTGCAGTTTCCCTCTTTGAGTCCACTACCTGTTGAAAAACAAGTGACAGGCTGAACTTCCCATCCACACAATACCCACCTCCTCCCTATTCCACACACTATAATTCTGTATTTCAGTCTACGATTGCTATGTGAGTGTACAAAAAATCTGAATGTAAATTTATACACATGTACCAAAATAATATCAATGGTTATGTATTTAAATCTAAAATATTGATAAATTGGTTTTCACAGCTGTTTCATAAGGTGCATGTTGTTGTAAATTGTAACATATCCCTTGATGGTATTTGTCAGTTCAACATTATTAATTGTATCAAAAGACATACAATAGATATATATTCAACCACAAGGGGGTACTAATGAGATTATTATTTTAATCATAATTGAGGACAAAAATGTTTTCAGTGTAGGTAAGGGAATGCCTGTTTAAAATGAAAACATGTCAGCCAGACAAGCCAGTGTATGAATGAAATTCATTTGCATATGAATGGGTGGAAAATAGCTCACTTTGTGATCTGTAAGGTAAGTAACATTAATATAATATATGCCATTTAGCAGACGCTTTTATCCAAAGCGACTTACAGTCATGTGTGCATACATTCTACGTATTAATGTGTGTGTGTGTGTGTGTGTGTGTGTGTGTGTGTGTGTGTGTGTGTGTGTGTGTGTGTGTGTGTGTGTGTGTGTGTGTGTGTGTGTGTGTGTGTGTGTGTGTGTGTGTGTGTGTGTGGGGAGGTGGGAAGGGGGGGCATTGAAATGATGTCATGTTTACCCTGATGCCTGTTTATTCATAAAAAGCAGAAGATGGTAAATAACATTAAATCGCAATGGTTAGCCTATGCAAATTAATAGGAATACATTTACCCTAATTGGTAATATGACGTGGGGGAAAGTCAGGATCCTAGTCAGGCTTTTGTTTGTCAACTCCAGATTAAATATAGGTCGGCAATTTTGGACTAAATCAATGACAAACAGCTTAAATGTTCAGGCTTCATCAGGTTCCGTTGAGTCTAAGGATATGCCTAAGAACGCAACTGCACTGAAATGAATAGCCTGATTCAATGGGATTCTCCTGAATAATACATGTTTTTATCTGTTAAATTGTTTGATTGATTCATAGACCCAAACCGACTAACTTTTCTAACTTTTGGATATTTTGCATTAGGCATAGCTCTACATTGCAGAGCATTTAATAAACCATTCCCATTTTCCTGTGATGTTTAGTCTGCGCAAGACCTTTGATAAACTAGTAGACTGCGGAAATAATCGTGGAGTTTATCATTGTTATAGCCGAGATCGCTTTATAAAATCTGGACTGTTGTTTTTCCTATGGCTTGGCAAACAAGTGGTACCATATGCTTTTTGCAAGTCTATAACAAGGTCTATATCCTCACATAGCCCCTCAACTCAAACCCTGCTTTTAACCATAAAACATATCTACAGAAATGTATAGACGAAGGATTGCATGGTGACTGATTGTGTCTTAATCCGGTAAACTGGGAAGTGGGGGAGGGAAACGAGGTCAAATCATGACCTCAGTGATTTTCAGAGAAAGATGCCAGAGATTCCGAGTTGGATGACTGGTCAAAACAAAAATCCCAGTCTGACTTTGTTTTTTTCAGAGTTCCCAGTTGTCTTGATCGCACTGAAGTCGGATGTTTTGAATGCACCACTAGAGACCTAGATTACGTTCCAAACACTTAAAAGACACACACTCGTCCACTTACCCTCGCCTTATGCCCTCTGGGGAATCCCCGTCTCCATCTTGGTGGGTGGTCCAAATGATTCGCCAAGCAAGGGAATGTAATGTAAACCCCTCAGACCTCATTTTAACCGTCTCACTCCAGAGGCTGAAACTCCCCATAATTCAAATTGTGACGATTGTACATCCGCTAAGAAAAGTAAGAGGAAACTTAAAAACAACATCAATGGAGAAGTCAACATACAAGTGTAAGTAAAAACGAATGCAAATAAGTTAGAAATGTTGCTACTACGTAAAAAGTAAATATGTTTTTGTTTGGTTATCTTTTGGATAGAGTAGAAATAAAACATCTTCCTTCAGAAGTTCCAGCTAGGCAGGCTAACGTTGGTTAGCTAATTCATTTGCTAGCTATTATTCAGTAGGAGTATATTAATAATTATATATATAATACAAGTAGACATGCATTCATAATTGACTGTAGCACATATAAAGCACCCACAAGCTACTGGTGGCTGAAAACACAATTTGATGGCCAAGGGTGGTCCATTTAAAAATCATTCCTTCCTCTCGCCCCTTGCCCTGTAAGTATATACTCATTAGACGTCATGACACGTCCACTGTCCACTGAATTTGGGTGTGTCTTTTAAGTGTTTGGACCGCAACCCTAGGCTACCTCCAACAAAGAAAACGAAAGGGGTCTACCTAGTCAGTTGTACAACTGAATGCATTCAACTGAAATGTGTCTTCCGTATTTAACCCAACTCCTCTGAATCAGAGAGGTGTAAGGGGCTGCCTTAATCAAAATCCACGTTTTTGTCGCCTGGGGAACAGTGGGTTAACTGCCTTGCTCGGGTCAAATTACAAAAAAGTTTATCTTGTAGCTTTGGGATTCAATCCAGCAACCTTTTAGTTACTGGCCCTCAAACCACTAGGCTTCCAATAAGCCCATGTGTTTATATGATGCGAAAAATAGGCATATCGACACAGTAATGGTGGCTGCGATATCAAGGAGCCTAATCATTTTTGCATTGAGGTGACAGTCCTATTTTAGCAAAATCAACAAATGAAATGTGTTGATATGCCTACTTAAATTAGCACGTAACACATGTAGAAGTTTTTAAGGCGTTCATGGTAAGATCATTCATAATACTCTTACATGAAAACTGAGGTGTCAGTGACACATTACGCAACCTGAACAATACGTCTACATGACGTGACACATTACGCAACCTGAACAATACGTCTACATGACATGTCACATTACGCAACCTGAACAATACGTCTACATGACGTGACACATTACGCAACCTGAACAATACGTCTACATGACGTGACACATTACGCAACCTGAACAATACGTCTACGTGACGTGTCAGTGACACATTACGCAACCTGAACCATGACGTGTCACATTACGCAACCTGAACAATACGTCTACAAGACGTGTCACATTACGCAACCTGAACAATACGTCTACATGACGTGTCAGTGACACATTACGCAAACTGAACAATACGTCTACATGACGTGTCACATTACGCAACCTGAACAATACGTCTATGTGACGTGTACGTGACACATTACGCAACCTGAACAATACGTCTACATGACGTGTCAGTGACACATTACGCAACCTGAACAATACGTCTACAAGACGTGTCAGTGACACATTACGCAACCTGAACAATACGTCTACATGACGTGTCACATTACACAACCTGAACAATACGTCTACATGACGTGTCAGTGACCCATTACGCAACCTGAACAATACGTCTACATGACGTGTCACATTACGCAACCTGAACAATACGTCTACATGACGTGACACATTACGCAACCTGAACAATACGTCTACGTGACGTGTCAGTGACACATTACGCAACCTGAACAATACGTCTACATGACGTGACACATTACGCAACCTGAACAATACGTCTACATGACGTGTCACATTACGCAACCTGAACAATACGTCTACATGACGTGACACATTACGCAACCTGAACAATACGTCTACATGACGTGACACATTACGCAACCTGAACAATACGTCTACGTGACGTGTCAGTGACACATTACGCAACCTGAACAATACATCTACGTGACGTGACACATTACGCAACCTGAACAATACGTCTACGTGACGTGTCAGTGACACATTACGCAACCTGAACAATACGTCTACATGACGTGTCACATTACGCAACCTGAACAATACGTCTACAAGACGTGTCACATTACGCAACCTGAACAATACGTCTACATGACGTGTCAGTGACACATTACGCAAACTGAACAATACGTCTACATGACGTGTCACATTACGCAACCTGAACAATACGTCTACGTGACGTGTACGTGACACATTACGCAACCTGAACAATACGTCTACATGACGTGTCAGTGACACATTACGCAACCTGAACAATACGTCTACAAGACGTGTCAGTGACACATTACGCAACCTGAACAATACGTCTACATGACGTGTCACAATACACAACCTGAACAATACGTCTACATGACGTGCAACCTGAACAGTGACCCATTACGCAACCTGAACAATACGTCTACATGACGTGTCACATTACGCAACCTGAACAATACGTCTACGTGACGTGTCAGTGACACATTACGCAACCTGAACAATACGTCTACGTGACGTGTCAGTGACACATTACGCAACCTGAACAATACGTCTACATGACGTGACACATTACGTAACCTGAACAATACGTCTACATGACGTGTCACATTACGCAACCTGAACAATACGTCTACATGACGTGACACATTACGCAACCTGAACAATACGTCTACATGACGTGACACATTACGCAACCTGAACAATACGTCTACGTGACGTGTCAGTGACACATTACGCAACCTGAACAATACGTCTACGTGACGTGACACATTACGCAACCTGAACAATACGTCTACGTGACGTGTCAGTGACACATTACGCAACCTGAACAATACGTCTACGTGACGTGTCAGTGACACATTACGCAACCTGAACAATACGTCTACGTGACGTGTCAGTGACACATTACGCAACCTGAACAATACGTCTACGTGACATGTCAGTGACACATTACGCAACCTGAACAATACGTCTACATGATGTGTCAGTGACACATTACGCAACCTGAACAATACGTCTACGTGACGTGTCAGTGACACATTACGCAACCTGAACAATACGTCTACATGACGTGTCAGTGACACATTACGCAACCTGAACAATACGTCTACATGACGTGTCACATTACGCAACCTGAACAATACGTCTACAAGACGTGTCAGTGACACATTACGCAACCTGAACAATACGTCTACATGACCTGACACATTACGCAACCTGAACAATACGTCTACATGACGTGACACATTACGCAACCTGAACAATACGTCTACGTGACGTGTCACATTACGCAGCCTGAACAATACGTCTACGTGACGTGTCAGTGACACATTACGCAACCTGAACAATACGTCTACGTGACGTGTCAGTGACACATTACGCAACCTGAACAATACGTCTACGTGACGTGTCAGTGACACATTACACAACCTGAACAATACGTCTACATGAAGTGTCACATTACGCAACCTGAACAATACGTCTACGTGACGTGTCAGTGACACATTACGCAACCTGAACAATACGTCTACATGACGTGTCAGTGACACATTACGCAACCTGAACAATACGTCTACGTGACGTGTCAGTGACACATTACGCAACCTGAACAATACGTCGTGTCCCATTACGCAACCTGAACAACGTGACGTCACATTACGCAACCTGAACAATACGTCTACATGACGTGTCAGTGACACATTACGCAACCTGAACAATACGTCTACATGACGTGTCAGTGACACATTACGCAACCTGAACAATACATCTACATGACGTGTCAGTGACACATTACGCAACCTGAACAATACGTCTACATGACGTGTCAGTGACACATTACGCAACCTGAACAATACGTCTACATGAAGTGTCACATTACGCAACCTGAACAATACGTCTACGTGACGTGTCAGTGACACATTACGCAACCTGAACAATACGTCTACATGACGTGTACGTGACACATTGCGTAACCTGAACAATACGTCTACATGACGTGTCAGTGACACATTACGCAACCTGAACAATACGTCTACGTGACGTGTCAGTGACACATTACGCAACCTGAACAATACGTCTACGCGACGTATCAGTGACACATTACGCAACCTGAACAATACGTCTACATGATGTGTCAGTGACACATTACGCAACCTGAACAATACGTCTACGTGACGTGTCAGTGACACATTACGCAACCTGAACAATACGTCTACGTGACGTGTCACATTACGCAACCTGAACAATACGTCTACGTGACGTGACACATTACGCAACCTGAACAATACATCTACATGACGTGACACATTACGCAACCTGAACAATACGTCTACGTGACGTGTCACATTACGCAGCCTGAACAATACGTCTACGTGACGTGTCAGTGACATAGTACTTAGCTCCATTTGTATCCTGACAGATAATGTACCATATCCTGATAGAAAATAATTGTAAAAAAAAAATATTTTGGAGGTGTGACACTTGTTCTCACAGCCACCTCTGATTATTGAGTACTCTTTATTCAAATATCTCTTTTACGCAACCTGAACAATACGTCTACATGACGTGTCACATTACGCAACCTGAACAATACGTCTACGTGACGTGTCAGTGACACATTACGCAACCTGAACAATACGTCTACATGACGTGTCAGTGACACATTACGCAACCTGAACAATACGTCTACGTGACGTGTCAGTGACACATTACGTAACCTGAACAATACGTCTACATGACGTGTCACATTACGCAACCTGAACAATACGTCTACATGACGTGACACATTACGCAACCTGAACAATACGTCTACATGACGTGTCAGTGACACATTACGCAACCTGAACAATACGTCTACATGACGACTGTCACATAAATAAACATTAACCTGAACAATACGTCTACATGACGTGTCACATTACGCAACCTGAACAATATGTCTACGTGACGTGTCACATTACGCAACCTGAACAATACGTCTACGTGACGTGTACGTGACACATTACGCAACCTGAACAATACGTGTACATGACGTGTCAGTGTTAATTAAATAAACATTATCATAGGAGACCATGGGACTGATCAGAGACATCATAGGAGAGACATTACGCAACCTGAACAATACGTCTACATGACGTGTCACGTGACGTGAAGCGTCGGCAGTTTGACGCCTTAGAAACAAACTTGTCTCCATTGACAGTCCATGTTAATTCATGGCGTTATTTTATGACGCTCGGAAGATGTTAGGTGACTTGGTGAGAGGTATCAGTAGCTTCACAAGGCTTACTTCTGGCATGAATCACCCCCCATAGGCAGTAGTGCTACATAGTGTGACGACCCTGGGTTTATAAGAGTGGAAATCGACTCTGCAGCATGAGCATGCTTTTTCAGCACAGTCTATAGTGCGCAGGACCTCGGGCTATAAGGTCGAGGGTTCGAGACCTGCTCCCTGCTGTTTCATTACAATATGTAACCTACATAGTCTAATAAAACGTGATTGTGTGTGTATCATGTAGCCTACAGTACATCTGATACTTGACAAAACGACTTTACATTTGTATATTTTAAAAACCTTTCCACAAGTTCAAATGTAAACTAACATTTATATTTTAATGCAATTAAGTTAAATGGTTACTTGAATTACTAGGCATTTTCTGCCATCTGCTGGTGCCATTTAAAAACAACAAGCTGTGGCCATGGGATGACATGGGTGACAACAAGCTGTGGCCATGGGATGACATGGGTGACAACAAGCTGTGGCTATGGGATGACATGGGTGACAACAAGCTGTGGCCATGGGATGACATGGGTGACAACAAGCTGTGGCCATGCGATGACATGGGTGACAACAAGCTGTGGCCATGGGATGACATGGGTGACAACAAGCTGTGGCCATGGGATGACATGGGTGACAACAAGCTGTGGCCATGGGATGACATGGGTGACAACAAGCCAGTGGCCATGGGATGACATGGGTGACAACAAGCCAGTGGCCATGGGATGACATGGGTGACAACAAGCCAGTGGCATGTGCGATGATGGTAGATAGTTCACCAAGGCTGTTTGCCACTGGGTGTGTAGACACCAATTCAGTAGCAGCTGGGTCCGGTCTACTTAGTTCATTACCTTTCATTGAAGAAAAAAAACAGCGAGTGGGGTGTCTCACTTCCTCTTCTGTCTCTGGCAAGAGTTGTGTGTGGCACACAAGGCCAAAAGTCAGCTACACCCATACATTTAGGGTGAACTGTTTAGGAACGAGCAGGTAGTTATATGCATCAAATATACATGAATGTGCATTGTTTATAGATATAAAAACAAACATAGTACTTAGCTCCATTTGTATCCTGACAGATAATGTACCATATCCTGATAGAAAATAATTGTAAAAAAAATATTTTGGAGGTGTGACACTTGTTCTCATCCTTCCCTCCTGCTGTTTTTTGTCTCCCACACCATCATCAGCCACCTCTGATTATTGAGTACTCTTTTATAAATGCTATACCCTTTTCAACATTCTGAAATCTCTCTACTAAATCTCTTTTAAATCAGCTCGGTTGGAGTCCTGAGAACAAATAATTTCAATTTCAACTAAATACTATATTAAAACATGCTCTTTAAACCCATAAAAATTAAATTAATCAGATGACCCTCGACTAAAACAGTCTGATGAATCTGTAAAAATAAAATATCATAGGAGAGACCATGGGACTGATGTCAGAGACCTAAATCATTATCATAGGAGACCATGGGACTGATGTCAGAGACCTCTGTTAATTAAATAAACATTATCATACGAGAGACCATGGGACTGATGTCAGAGACCTCTGTGAATTAAATAAACATTATCATAGGAGAGACCATGGGACTGATGTCAGAGACCTCTGTTAATTAAATAAACATTATCATAGGAGAGACCATGGGACTGATGTCAGAGACCTCTGTGAATTAAATAAACATTATCATAGGAGAGACCATGGGACTGATGTCAGAGACCTCTGTTAATTAAATAAACATTATCATAGGAGAGACCATGGGACTGATGTCAGAGACCTCTGTGAATTAAATAAACATTATCATAGGAGACCATGGGACTGATGTCAGAGACCTCTGTTAATTAAATAAACATTATCATAGGAGAGACCATGGGACTGATTTCAGAGACCTCTGTGAATTAAATAAACATTATCATAGGAGAGACCATGGGACTGATGTCAGAGACCTCTGTTAATTAAATAAACAATTGCAAATGGTGACGTACTTTTGTTGCAAAATGTTACCTTCTATGAACACACCCCGTCTGTCTTTAGAGTCTCAGCCAATGACTACATCTGCCTGCTTTTTGGCCTATTTAGGATCCATAATAAATACAAATAGGAGGGTTTATAGCAGGGCTAGGCAAAAGTGAAATTCCCAAATATAACGTCTTGCTAGAACAAGCTTGGCCATTGAGCAGTTTGAGCATCAATTAATGACCCATGGCAAATCCTACACTGTCTTAAACTGACTTCAAATGTCATCTGAGCCAAGGGGCCTTCTGGAGCTGTAAATAAATACTTTATAGACAGGTAACTGCAAAATAATGGAAACACTTAAGTAAATGAGGGATACAAAGTTGATTCAAAGCCTGTGCTTCCATTCAGGTGTGGTTCCTGAGTTAATTAGGCAATTAATATCCCATCATGCCCATGCATAAAAATGCTGGGCAGGCCATTACTCTGGCTATTATTTTGGTGACCCATAGGATGACAATGCCCTCATCCACAGGGCACGAGTGGTCACTGAATGGTTTGATGAGCATGGAAACGATGTAAGCCATATGCGCCCTCCCCAAAAGAAATAATCACAATAATCCTAAACCATTTTGCACATACAGTAGCTACTTTATTGAGGACAAGTGTGCTTACTACGACTGTGATATGTGGTTGTCCCACCGTGATATCTTCAGGAATGCACTGACTCTAAGTCAGACTGGATAAGAGCGTCTGCTAAATTACTCAAATGTAATGGCCGTCTCAGTCACCATATCACGATAGTGTCACCTCCCTCCAATAGAGTTCCAAAGACTTGTAGAATCCATGCCAAGACGCATTGAAGCTGTTCTGACTCGTGGTGCCCCACGCCCCATTAAGACCATGTGTGTTGGTGTTTCCTTTATTTTGGCAGTTACCTGGATCTCCATAACTTCAAATCTCATTTCCTTCTGCTGACTTAATGGACCATTTCATGCCCAACATTGTATTGTAGGATGAATATCACAATTGATATCAGGGATAATGTTACGTGTGTTATGTGATTTAATGTAAGAACAGCATGCATACATTTCTACATCAACCCCAATGCAACTGAGGAATAGTCCAAATTATCCACCGTGAGACAGCCTGACACCTGCTCCAGAGGAGTAACACTGACTAATATTCATAAACACCTCCATCCTCACGTAGGGTGTATGACCTATTAGGCTACAGGATATAACGCCCAACTAACTGCTTTCAATGAATTATGTAAAACAACAAAATCATATTGTACTGTGACCAGGGAGTCATGTGTTTGGATGGGTAGTCGAGGTGAGGGAGATAAATGCTATTCCATAAAGCCTGTAAGTCACGCAGTGAGTTGGTTGATTTAATGAAAGTGAAGTCACGTAGCAGGTTAATTAATTCATAAAATAAACAGTCAATTCTGTGCCCTAGTCTCTCCACCTGGTCCCCCTCCACAGGCAGATGAGCAGGGCATTCTAAACACCTGGGCAAACCCGATTTACCGATTCAGTTAAACTAGTCAATCAACCCGCCGGGACCATAAAGCACATCTTTGCCCCCGACACGTAGACCCACGACCCACGGTCCGTTTTATAGTTCCCTATAACTCACCTGAGTGACTGGATGTTGATGTATCACACACAGAGAGAGTGTTTGTGACATCAGATGGACCTATGGTAGTGTCACCCTATTGTGGTGACATGGGGTGGAGTGGGGGCAGTACATGGGGTATATAACCCTTTGGGGGAGAGAGCAGAGAGAAGATAACCCTCTCCAGACCTCAGGAGCACCCATCACCCACCCAGAAGACTCAGACACAACAGGCCCATGGAGATGATGTTTAACCTGCTCCTATCGTGGACCTTCCTGCTGGTAGCCACTGGACCGCTATTGGCACATCCCATCACAGACTCTGCAGAGATGCCCTACCCAGGTCCTGGTGAGTACCAGATCCACCCAATAGTTGAGGTTATTTGGCAGGGTAGTTCAATATTCACAGATGTAACTAAGGCCTGTGTGAGTTTGAATTACATTTCAATCTTGAGGATAAATAACAAACATATTGTAATCAGTGACCTTTTGTTCTGGTATAGTTTCTTTGAGACCTAGTTGATCTGTCAACTTGTGATTGTGTCTGAGAACTGAAGCAGTGTTAATATTGAATGTGTAATATGCAGTTTGATTATGGTGACATTGTTCCATACACTTTACACTATCAAAGTGTCGCTGCTACTTAAGTTATTTCTCATTAATCCCCATGGTTGGATTAAGATAAACACAATTCTAAGTGTTGACTGTGTTTTCACTGTGTTCAGTATCCGTGGAGGATGGAGGAGCAGGTAGTCCAGACGAGCTGTCTTTCTCTGAGCTGACGTATCTTCCCCAAGTTGGCCCTGGACTCAGATACTCACCCCTACTGTCTGGAGATCTCAGCAGAGATGGTGAGATCACACAAACTAGTTGGTATTGTGCCTAAACAGTTACACCAAGAGAAGTATCACAACATATTCTCTCTCACCCTTTGTCTCTCTTAGGTCTCAGTGCAGCTGGACTACTCAAAAGGCAGATGAAGAGAGATGTGAGTTTTTAAACTAAATGATGATAAGAAGCATATATTAAGCTACTGTCACATTTTGTTTTGGGAGTAGCGGTTCCAGGAAGCATGAACTACTACAGCGGTAATTGTTCTCTGTTTCAGGAGTGGCTGGAGAAACAGAGTCACCTCAACCCCTTCAGCCGCTTCTTTGGCATCAGGAAGCAGTCCAGGAAAAGAGGAGTTGCCTCAGAGTGCTTCTGGAAGTACTGTGTCTAAACCAGTCAAGTGTCCATAGAGAAATACATTCACACCATATGCATTATGATGAAGAGATGTGGCTTGTACTGAGACACAACCCCTCTCTTGCACACAACAAAGCATACACATGCGCACATATGTACATGCATGCATACTGTACATTCACACACAGGAAAACACACACACATAAGGACACTACACACAGACAGGGATGGACTGAATGGATATCCCACAGGTTGATATATGTTACAGTATGCAGACTATTTTGTTTTTATCCCTGTCCCACCTGTGTGTTTAAAATGTTCACTGTTTAATGTTACTGAGCAAACATGACCTGCATGAACAACTAAATGGCTGTGCTGTATATTAAATACAAATCAAATGTTCTACTTGGAAAAGCTCTCCGTTGGACGTCTGGTCCCAGGGGAATAATTCATTGAACTACCAAATGCATTTATGCAGTCTGTGATAAAATAAACATTGACATCTCTTCACGCAAAAAGATCACATGAAGAACATAATATAATGTCTACAGTCTTTATTTGAGTCATAAGGGGATGGGATTCATTGTAGAAGACATGCAAAGGAGTCGTACTGTTCACTGTAGGTCTGAGAAGCAGACATTTGGCAGATCAAATTTGTCAGAAAATGATACTGTGGTATAATCTCATTGTTTTGTAAGACAGTCCATCAACCGCGGACACCATTCATCCGCTCCATTGGAAAAGCAGGCAGATACTTTGTATTAGACTTTCTGGACAACGGAAAGTAGAGAGGTGAAGGGAAGAAGGGAGGGGGAGGAGAGAGAGATTGTGAGCGAGAGAGAGTTTGAAGGAGAGAGAGTTTGAAGGAGAGAGAGTTCGAAGGAAAGAGAGTTAGAAGGAGAGAGAGAGAGAGAGAGAGAGAGAGAGAGGTAGGAGAGAGTTAGAAGGAGAGAGAGAGTTAGAAGGAGAGAGAGAGTTAGAAGGAGAGAGAGAGTTAGAAGGAGAGAGAGAGTTAGGAGAGAGAGATTTAGAAGGAGAGAGAGAGTTAGAATGAGAGAGAGTTAGGAGAGAGAGTTAGAAGGAAAGAGAGAGTTAGGAGAGAGAGAGTTAGAAGGAGAGAGAGAGTTATGACAGAGAGAGGGGGAGAGAGAGAGTTAGAAGGAGAGAGAGAGAGTTAGAAAGAGAGAGAGAGGGAGAGAGAGATTTAGAAGGAGAGAGAGGGTTAGAATGAGAGAGAGAGAGTTAGGAGAGAGAGAGTTAGAAGGAAGCAGAGAGAGGAGAGAGAGTTAGGAGAGAGAGTTAGAAGAGAGTGAGAGTTAGAAGGAGAGAGTTAGGAGAGAGTTAGGAGAGAGAGAGTTAGAGGGAGAGAGAGAGTTAGAGGGAGAGAGAGAGTTAGAAGGAGAGAGAGAGTTAGAAGGAGAGAGAGAGTTAGGAGAGAGAGAGTTGGAAGGAGAGAGAGAGTTAGAAGGAGAGAGAGAGTTAGAAGGAGAGGGAGAGTTAGGACAGAGAGTTAGAATGAGAGAGAGTTAGAAGGAGAGAGAGTTAGAAGGAGAGAGAGAGTTAGAAGGAGAGAGAGAGTTGGAAGGAGAGAGAGAGTTAGGAGAGAGAGAGTTAGAAGGACAGAGAGAGGGGGAGAGAGAGTTAGAAGGAGAGAGAGAGTTAGAAGGAGAGAGAGAGAGTTAGGAGAGAGAGATTTAGGAGAGAGAGAGTTAGAAGGAAGCAGAGAGAGAGAGGAGAGAGAGTTAGGAGAGAGAGTTAGAAGAGAGTGAGAGAGAGTTAGAAGGAGAGAGTTAGGAGAGAGAGAGTTAGAGGGAGAGAGAGAGTTAGAAGGAGAGAGAGAGTTAGAAGGAGAGAGAGAGTTAGAAGGAGAGAGAGAGTTGGAAGGAGAGAGAGAGTGAGAAGGAGAGAGAGAGTTAGAAGGAGAGGGAGAGTTAGGAGAGAGAGAGTTAGAATGAGAGAGAGGGAGAGAGAGAGTTAGAAGGAGAGAGAGTTAGAAGGAGAGAGAGAGTTAGAAGGAGAGAGAGAGTTGGAAGGAGAGAGAGAGTGAGAAGGAGAGAGAGAGTTAGAAGGAGAGGGAGAGTTAGGAGAGAGAGAGTTAGAATGAGAGAGAGGGAGAGAGAGAGTTAGAAGGAGAGAGAGTTAGAAGGAGAGAGAGAGTTAGAAGGAGAGAGAGAGTTGGAAGGAGAGAAAGAGTTAGAAGGACAGAGAGAGGGGGAGAGAGAGTTAGAAGGAGATAGAGAGTTAGAAGGAGAGAGAGAGAGTTAGGAGAGAGAGATTTAGGAGAGAGAGAGTTAGGAGAGAGAGAGAAGGAAAGAGAGAGTTTGAGGGAGAGAGAGAGAGTTAGGAGAGAGAGAGAGAGTTAGAAGGAGAGAGAGAGCGTTTGAAGGAGAGAGAGTAAGGAGAGAGAGAGTTAGGAGATAGAGAGAGAGTTAGTAGGAGAGAGAGAGCGTTAGAAGGAGAGAGAGTAAGGAGAGAGAGAGAGTTGTTAGGAGAGAGAGAGTTAGAAGGAGAGAGTTAGAAGGAAAGAGAGCGTGTTAGAAGGAGAGAGAGAGTTAGAAGGAGAGAGTTAGGAGAGAGAGAGTTAGAAGGAGAGAGAGTGAGGAGAGAGAGTTAGAAGGAGAGAGAGAGGAGAGAGAGAAGGAGAGATAGTTAGGAGGAAGTGAGAAAGAGAGAGAGAAATAGAGGAACAGAGAAACAGAGATAGAGTCTTCAACAGTAATTAAGATTGAGCATTTTAATATACATGGTGTATGAAAATGAATTATCCTTATATTGACCACTTGCAAGTGCACATTACATAATACTACAGTAATAAAATGTTGTTGTGTTTGTCTTTCTGACCTGCTGCTGCCTTGTTCAGCGTAAGGTCTGTTGTACATAGAGGCACCCATCCTTGGGAGATCTCTCTTCTCCAGCTCAGCACTGGGCCATGCTGCATTCTCTCTGGTTGTCTCCAGCATGGGCCCCTCTTCACCTCCTGGCACCCGATAACCCACTGACTGGAGGAGCTCCAAAAGCTACCGGAGGGAGGGAATACAGAAGGGAGGGAGAGAGTACAGAAGGGAGGGAGAGAGTACAGAAGGGAGGGAGAGAACCAGGGAGGGAGAGAGCGAGGGAGGGAGAGAGTACAGAAGGGTGGGAGAGAGCGAGGAAGGGAGGGAGTACAGAAGGGAGGGAGAGAGCGAGGAAGGGAGGGAGTACAGAAGGGAGGGAGAGAGTACAGAAGGGAGGGAGAGAGTACAGAAGGGAGGTAGAGAACCAGGGAGGGAGAGAGCGAGGGAGGGAGAGAGTACAGAAGGGGGGGAGAGAGTACAGAAGGGTGGGAGAGAGCGAGGAAGGGAGGGAGTACAGAAGGGAGGGAGAGAGCGAGGAAGGGAGGGAGTACAGAAGGGAGGGAGAGAGTGAGGAAGGGAGGGAGAGAGCAAGGAAGGGAGGGAGAGAGCATGGAAGGGAGGGAGTACAGAAGGGAGGGAGAGAGCGAGGAAGGGAGGGAGGGAGTACAGAAGGGAGGGAGAGAGCGAGGAAGGGAGGCAGTACAGAAGGGAGGGATAGTGCGAGGGAGAGAGGGAGTACAGAAGGGAGGGAGAGAGTGAGGAAGGGAGGGAGTACAGAAGGGAGGGAGAGCGAGGAAGGGAGAGAGGGAGTACAGAAGGGAGGGAGAGAGCGAGGAAGGGAGGGAGGGAGTGCAGAAGGGAGGGAGAGAGCGAGGAAGGGATGGAGGGAGTACAGAAGGGAGGGAGAGAGCGAGGAAGGGAGGGAGGGAGTACAGAAGGGAGGGAGAGAGCGAGGAAGGGAGAGAGTACAGAAGGGAGGGAGTACAGAAAGGAGGGAGGGAGTACAGAAGGGAGGGAGAGAGCGAGGAAGGGAGGAGTACAGAAGGGAGGGAGAGAGCGAGGAAGGGAGGGAGGGAGTACAGAAGGGAGGGAGAGAGCGAGGAAGGGAGGGAGGGAGTACAGAAGGGAGGGAGAGAGCGAGGAAGGGAGAGAGTACAGAAGGGAGGGAGGGAGTACAGAAAGGAGGGAGGGAGTACAGAAGGGAGGGAGAGAGCGAGGAAGGGAGAGAGTACAGAACGGAGGGAGGGAGTACAGAAGGGAGGGAGAGAGTGAGGAAGGGAGAGAGGGAGTACAGAAGGGAGGGAGAGAGCGAGTACAGAAGGGAGGGAGGGAGCGAGGAAGGGAGGGAGAGAGCGAAGGAGGGAGGGAGTACAGAAGGGTGGGAGAGAGTGAGGAAGGGAGGGAGTACAGAAGCGAGGGAGAGAGAGAGCGAGGGAGGGAGGGAGGGAGAGAGTACAGAAGGGAGGGAGAGAGCGAGGAAGGGAGGGAGTACAGAAAGGAGGGAGAGCGTGAGGAAGGGAGGGAGTACAGAAGGGAGGGAGTACAGAAGGTAGGGAGGGAGTACAGAAGGGAGGGAGAGAGCGAGGAAGGGAGGGAGAGAGCGAGGAAGGGAGGGAGTACAGAAGGGAGGGAGTACAGAAGGGTGGGAGAGAGCGAGGAAGGGAGAGAGTACAGAAGGGAGGGAGAGAGCGAGGAAGGGAGGGAGTACAGAAGGGAGGGAGAGAGCGAGGAAGGGAGAGAGTACAGAAGGGAGGGAGAGAGCGAGGGAGGGGGTACAGAAGGAAGGGAGTACAGAAGGGAGGGATAGAGGGTGGAAGCGAGGGAGAAAGCGAGGGAGGGAGGGAGTACAGAAGGAAGGGAGAGAGCGAGGAAGGGAGGGAGTACAGAAGGGAGGGAGAGAGCGAGGGAGGGAGGGAGTACAGAAGGGAGGGAGAGAGCGAGGGAGGGAGGGAGTACAGAAGGAAGGGAGGGAGTACAAAAGGGAGGGAGAGAGTACAGAAGGGAGGGAGAGAGTACAGAAGGGAGGGAGAGAGCGAGGAAGGGAGAGAGCGAGGAAGGGAGGGAGTACAGAAGGGAGGGAGAGAGCAAGGGAGGGAGGGAGTACAGAAGGGAGGGAGAGAGTGAGGGAGGGAGGGAGTACAGAAGGAAGGGAGAGAGCGAGGAAGGGAGGGAGTACAGAAGGGAGGGAGAGAGTACAGAAGGGAGGGAGAGAGTACAGAAGGGAGGGAGAGAGCGAGGAAGGGAGGGAGCGAGGAAGGGAGGGAGTACAGAAGGGAGGGAGAGAGTACAGAAGGGAGGGAGAGAGCGAGGAAGGGAGAGAGCGAGGAAGGGAGGGAGTACAGAAGGGAGGGAGAGAGCGAGGGAGGGAGGGAGTACAGAAGGGAGGGAGAGAGCGAGGGAGGGAGGGAGAGAGTACAGAAGGGAGGGAGAGAGTACAGAAGGGAGGGAGAGAGTACAGAAGGTAGGGAGAGAGCGAGGAAGGGAGGGAGAGAGTACAGAAGGGAGGGGAGAGTACAGAAGGGAGGGAGAGAGCGAGGGAGGGAGGGAGAGAGTACAGAAGGGAGGGAGAGAGTACAGAAGGGAGGGAGAGAGCGAGGAAGGGAGAGAGCGAGGAAGGGAGGGAGTACAGAAGGGAGGGAGAGAGCGAGGGAGGGAGGGTGTACAGAAGGGGAGAGAGCGAGGGAGGGAGAGAGCGAGGAAGGGAGGGAGTACAGAAGGGAGGGAGAGAGTACAGAAGGGAGGGAGAGAGTACAGAAGGGAGGGAGAGAGCGAGGAAGGAAGGGAGAGAGCGAGGAAGGGAGGGAATACAGAAGGGAGGGAGAGAGCGAGGGAGGGAGGGAGTACAGAAGGGAGGGAGAGAGCGAGGGAGGGAGAGAGTACAGAAGGGAGGGAGAGAGTACAGAAGGGAGGGAGAGAGTACAGAAGGGAGGGAGAGAGCGAGGAAGGGGATGCAAAAGAAAACATTAAATGACAGCGTGGGTCAGAAGTTCCTTGCCTAGGAAACATGTTTACACAAGCTAGCTACAGATGAGAATCTATTAAATGAAGCAGTTTATATAGATTAACCACCGTTGTTCCATGACTTGAGCCAGCAATTTTATGGTTAATGTAATCCGTGTTCATAAACAAGATTTGAGTCAGGATAAACTCAGTCTCACCTCAATCAGAGTGTCTGAATCGGTCTGCAATGACTTGCAATCACACGTCCAGAAAGACAGCAAGAAAAGTGTCAGTATTCCCACCTTCATCATCTCTCCTATGACACAGAGGACCATCTCAAATGCTTAGTCCTCACTACAACGTATAGGTTAAAAGGTATTCCCTATAGGCCTTCTAGCCTCCCTAATATCTGGGAATGAAGTACAATCAAATACATTCAGCAGATATAAGAACCCAACAAAGTCCTACCTTCTGAGTCACCTGTGTGTTGGTGATTATGTTGCAGTACGGCGTTCCACTGAAGTTGAGTGAAGCCTCGGTACACCAACATTTGTTTTATAGTCTCCCCCTGAGCCTGCCCTGACCAATCCCTGATGATTCTGGGTCTCCTCCACACTAAACCACTGTCCTGCATCATAACCGTTTGATTGTATTGATTATTTGTACTGCACTGTTGAGGGAGCTTGCAAGTAAACACATCGCTACGTTGTTTATAACTGCTGTAAACTGTGTGCATGAAGAATACATTTAGATTTGATAACCCCCAGGCAAGTGATCTCTCAGCCCCTCACTGCTCTGCTGACGTGACACTGTACCTGTCGCATCCCCCATGAATCTACAGCAGACAGAAAGAAGAAACACGCACACAAGGAAGGCCATTCCACGAAGGTACAGCCTTTTGGTATTTGAAGTAGAAATTGTGCACCAATATTGATTGTAAAAGCCTGTTATCGTCAATGAAGTGCCCTTTAATAAAGACCACATGGGGAATTCAATAACTCAGAATTCAGCAGTTTTACATGTCCCTCCGTGCACCCTCATTGTAAATGTCCCTCCGTGCACCCTCATTGTAAATGTCCCTCCGTGCACCCTCATTGTAAATGTCCCTCCGTGCACCCTCATTGTAAATGTCCCTCCGTGCACCCTCATTGTAAATGTCCCTCCGTGCACCCTCATTGTAAATGTCCCTCCGTGCACCCTCATTGTAAATGTCCCTCCGTGCACCCTCATTGTAAATGTCCCTCCGTGCACCCTCATTGTAAATGTCCCTCCGTACACCCTCATTGTAAATATCTGTTAGTGGAATTTCTAAATTCCTGTATGTTTTGTAGCCAAAATCAAATTCGCACTCATTCTAATTCATTAATGATTTGTAAGTTCATTAATTATGCATGAAGTAGATTGAGACCAGTCTTAAAAGCCAAAGGTAACAGTGTTTATTTCAAGAGAGTACTGCCACATACACATATTTCCACAGGTTATAAACTGAAAATGACGTCAGCGTTTTCTAAACGTTCTATCTATTTCACCAGTAGAGGGGCCCTCTAGCTCTCAATCCTTCGCGTTATCAGCACGAAGTCAAGGTCAGTCAGTATAAATCAGCATTCTAGACAGTCTGGAGATGGGCCGTTCCTGCCACCTGGAGATTGTACAAATGAATGAACTAAGGAACAGACCTTCATTGTTACTAAACTCCTGACTACATTATATACAATTGGGAAAGGTAGCAAGAGAGAAAATTCACATGTACAGTACATTATAGCATTTGGACTAGTCAGTTCTGATTGGAATGTATACATAATTAGTCATTTCAACCATAATTTCCTCTAACAATATCCTTCCGTGCACCCTCATTGTAAATGTCCCTCCGTGCACCCTCATTGTAAATATCCCTCCGTGCACCCTCATTGTAAATGTCCCTCCGTGCACCCTCATTGTAAATGTCCCTCCGTGCACCCTCATTGTAAATGTCCCTCCGTGCACCCTCAATGTAAATATCCCTCCGTGCACCCTCATTGTAAATGTCCCTCCATGCACCCTCATTGTAAAGCCCTAGATATTTAGTTTATTTGACAAAGTTATTTCTGAATGCTATTATTTATTTATTTTTTAAGGTTAAAAAAAGACCTGTCCCTTATTTTAAGGTCACCCCTGTTACATGAACTGGACTCTCGTTTTAATATGGTGAAACTATTTCTTTACATTTTCTTTTTCAAAATGAATATCTAATAGTCATATCATAGTGTAGATGCAGGCAAGCTGTTTCTACTCTTTTTGAAAATGTTCTGGTGTTTTGTGGTGGAGAACTGAGTGTTATCCATTGATAGAGAGGCTAGAAATGTTCTGGTGTCTTGTGGTGGAGAACTGAGTGTTATCCATTGATAGAGAGGCTAGAAATGTTCTGGTGTCTTGTGGTGGAGAACTGAGTGTTATCCATTGATAGAGAGGCTAGAAATGTTCTGGTGTTTTGTGGTGGAGAACTGAGTGTTATCCATTGATAGAGAGGCTAGAAATGTTCTGGTGTTTTGTGGTGGAGAACTGAGTGTTATCCATTGATAGAGAGGCTAGAAATGTTCTGGTGTCTTGTGGTGGAGAACTGAGTGTTATCCATTGATAGAGAGGCTAGAAATGTTCTGGTGTTTTGTGGTGGAGAACTGAGTGTTATCCATTGATAGAGAGGCTAGAAATGTTCTGGTGTTTTGTGGTGGAGAACTGAGTGTTATCCATTGATAGAGAGGCTAGAAATGTTCTGGTGTTTTGTGGTGGATGTCAGGACCCGGTTACGAACCCGGGTCTCCGGAGTGAGAAACAGTCACTAAACCAACTGAGCCACGAATAGTCAGCAGAACCCAGAAGATGAGGCAGACACAGCAGTACTTGAGACGGTGTATTTAACCCTACCGTTGTCCTGGTACTGTGTCTAGTCCCCGTGTCCTCCGGGTCACCCTGTCCCGTCCTGGCTAAAGGCCCAATGTGCGCAAGTGTGACAGTAAGCGTGTGAACAGCCTTTGCAGATGTATTTCTTACACCTGCAGCACACCGTGTGTGTCTTGGAGTCCTTCATGGGTGGGCAGAGCTGACACCTCTTCCTCTTACTTGCCCCGGTGGCCAGGTCAACGAGCGGGGCAGCGGCCGTGCCAGTGGCGGGGCCCTGGCGCTGTTGCTCAGGAGGCGCCGCCGTAGCACTCTGTAGGACTTTGACAAGCGCTGAGGACGCTTCGGTGCGGGGCAGATGCTGCCTTCTTTGGATCAGCGGCTTCACGAGTGCCTTTCCCAGCTGCTCGAGGAACACCCTGCGCTTGTTCTGCTTGCCAGGCATCCAGTCAGGCTTGACCTCTCGCCATATGACAAAGGCATGGTAGGAGGACACGTCGAGGATGTTGTGGAAGACGACCAGGGGCCAGCGGGTAGTCATCCGTCTGCAGCTGTAGGTGCCCACCACCTTGTCTAGGTTGTCCACGCCGCCCTTGTTGCAGTTGTAGTCTAGGATGAGGGCCGGCTTCTTGTCGCGGCGATCGCTGATGTGGCCCTCTGTGTGCAGCGTGCTCAAGAGTAGCACGTTCTTGTTTCTCTTTGCCAGGTAGGACACCAGAGTGGCGGTGGGCGTGAAGGCGAACCTGGAGGACAGGACCTGTCTGCCCCTGGACTCGAGCAGCGCGGGCGGGAGCTCGGCCTTGTTCTTTCTCACCGTGCCCACCATGGTGAGGTTCCTCTCAAGGAGCCGCTGGCCCAGGTCGTAGGACGTGAAGAAGTTGTCGCAGGTGACGTTGCGACCGCTCAGGCCCGTTGTCAGATCGAGGACGACGCGCATCCCCTGGTTCTTCTCGGGGCCTCCGCCGGCCGCCTTGCCGGTGTACACTTGCATCTTCCAAGCGTAGCTGGACTTGGCGTCGCAGGCCACCCACGACTTGATGCCGTATTTGGCCGGCTTGCTGGGGATGTACTGACGGAAGGGACAGCTGCCTTTTTGGAAAGGGGACAAGACATTTGTGTGGTTACTGTGTGCAACCGGGGTAGCCAAGGGCCAACTTTTGTGTTACACACGCTCTGTATAGACATGTAAGCACATGCGCACGCACGCACGCGCACAAGCGCAAGCACAGTACCTCTGAACGGGACCAGTTGCCCGTCCACCGTCACGTCGGGCCCCGGGTTGTAGAGGGCCGGCAGCCGCGCCTCCCACAGGTCCCAGACCTCCCGTATGGCTGCGAGTTTGTCCGTGGCGAGTCTGGCGGCTCTCGACTGGCGGTCGTCGAATCGCAGCAGCCTCGAGTACCTGTAAAAGACCTTGAGCGACATGGTGGCTCGGAACACGGTCCTGCCGCTCTCGGCGTCCCACAGGCTTGCCGCGGCCTCGCCCCGGGACGTGTAGACGCCCGCTAGGATCAGCAGCCCTAGGTAGGCGCGCAGGTCCGTGGCGTCCATGGGTCGCCAGCCGTCGCCGTATTTTCTGGCCCCGTGCAGATTCGTCATTTCCACAATTATCCTTTCTATCGCCGGTGTGACAAACAGGTGGAAGGCGGACGCGTTGTCGCGGGCCTGTGTCGCGGCATAGGCCGTGGGGCCCGGAGTCTGGTCCGGCCCGGCGTGGCAGATCGCCAGGGGCCCGCGGTGGCGACCGTAGGCCACGGGGGACCACTCGATTTTGCCGTTTTTCGACAGCAACGGAGGCTCCCGTCGGTCCGGGGCCGAGGAGATCTCTTGCTCCCCGCGGTCCTCGTGCTCGTCCTCGTGCTCGTCCTCAGGCGCCTCTTCCTCGGGCTGCTCTTCCCCAGAAGAGGGAGAAGAGGCATCGTCGACCTCGCGGCTCTCGGGGTTGTATTCCTCGCCGTCTTCCTCTTCCGAAACCTCTTCGTCCTCCTCCTCCTGGCAATCCGAGTAGTCTTCTTGGTCCACGCTGGACAAGATCTGTTCTAGAACCTGCGCGGCCGTAAAACGCGCGGCCATGGCCGATCGGTGGAGCCGAGCGGGTCCGCTGAGCTGCGGGCAAGAACGCACTTGGCATGGGTGGGGAGCCGGTCACTTTGTGTGTGTGTGTGTGTGTGTGTGTGTGTGTGTGTGTGTGTGTGTGTGTGTGTGTGTGTGTGTGTGTGTGTGTGTGTGTGTGTGTGTGTGTGTGTGTGTGTGTGTGTGTGTGTGTGTGTGTGTGTGTGTGTGTGTGTGTGTGAGGGTGTTGCCGCTGACAATATTAGTATCCTCTCTACGTAGGGCTGGCCGGCCGGACTGGGAAGACCTAGCAACAACACCCTTCGGCTTAGTACTGAAACATCCATCTGTTGGCCAGGTAATCCAGCCTCACATCATAGTTGTGTCTCACATCTTCTAGGCTATCATGTTTCCTATATAAGCTAGTGGTGGTGTAGACACTCTTTCAACGGTAGCTTCTGCAATGGCATCGAACTCAGGCTTCAATGGCAAACCCACACAGGAGCCTTCACTGGTATGCCAAGGTAGCAATCACTTCCTGATGTTAACTGACGAAAGCAGCCCCTGGCTTCGGGCTGAGACGAGGGATACGGCCGATATGACCGATGCAGCTGATGATATGTTCAACCGTATGGTTGAATTTGCAACATCGGGCCCTCCTTTCACATTAACTTTCAATGTGATGATGTCAAGCTACAGAGTCAATACGTCTATCTCTGTGGAGGGCAACAGAAGAATGATGGCCATTTTGCAGGATATACACGAGTGCCCGTATAGGCACAGCATCTATCACACCTATATGTATAGGGCTCACATGGTATGTAAGTCATTTATAAGCGCTGTAGGTGCTGCTGCTGCTGACAAAGCTCCGGGAACGTCAAACAACCAACCCAGGACGACTTTGATGTTTGCCTTACCACGGAGATCGATCAAACTCTACAGCATCAGACTAGGATTGAGACTGGTCCTAGGTGTCCCAAGAACATGATACTCATCTTGAACAAGGGACGGGGTTATAACATGGAAGACATCTGGTGCGCAATGAAGAATGTGGTGTGCCGAGTCTTGCTTTCTACCTACCTGCCACTCTGTGGACTAGATGGAATGGGGAGGGATATGAGCGAGATGATGGAAGGACCAAGTGTGGAAGGGGCAAGCTCAGAAGGAGCAGGTGTGGATGTAGGACAACCGGTAGCCGCCACGGATGAAGGGTCCGGTGTGGATCTCGGACACCCGGCATGTAACAAATAGCCCAATCCGCATTGCCAGGATAGTGGCGCAGGTTTGCTTTTAGTATGTATCACTTCTATATTGTTGAGAATATAACCATGTCAATGTACCATTGTGTCTGTATCCATTGCAAATGATCCACTGCAAATGAACAATAATAAAATGATGAAATGCTACACAAGTGTGTGTGTGTGTGTACAATAAAACTCACAAACACAGAGTGCATCTGGTAACATCATCATGTATTTCATGTACAACTGCAACAGAAACTGTTCACAATCATTCATTGTGTCAGAACGAGTGTCATCTGGAGCCGTGTTCAACTCTGGTTAACAAGTGTGTGGCACGGGTACAAGTCACAGCCTGGATCCCGTAGCGGTCTTAGTCGCGACTTAGCGGTCGATCGTAGTGCCGGGTGGAGAGTGGCACTCAGTGGTTATCACATCATGCGGAGCGCTTTATATATGCATCGTGTCCAACCCAGTACATAGTGAGAGGGGAGTAAAATAGAACAGTATTGCCATTTCCAAAGCAGTCAAAGCCTTGCTTTGTGCACGACCAAAACTGATTTTACCCTCTGTGTAAATAGACAGACCCGGACATGCTATGCTCCCGAACTGGGACTCGGTGAGATCTCTCACGGCGATATATCCACTCAGGCTGAATGCAAGCGGAACTCCGTTATCCTGGGGTCTCTGAACCTTGAGGGGGGGATAAGGAGACAGAATCAATGTGTTACACAAGCTCACTACCTTACCCTTGTCCGTTTAACACAGTGACAGTGTATGACTTACGGCACAATCGAGGAATTTCCTAATGCACATCTTAAGGTCTGTCAGACCCTTGGAGCCTGGTCCATTGTCAAAGGATGTGTTCTCTAACAGTGTCTCTATGGACAGGATACCATTCTGTGGTGAGAAGGTTCCATTTATCTGGAAGTGTAGGTGAGACCGGTATAAGTGCTGGGCCATTCTTGCAGGATAACAGCACCCTTTGATAGTGAGGCAAGATAGATAGAACAGGTGTTTGTAGGACAGGTCCTCCAATTACCAAGCTAGGAGCATCATCGTGGTTATATTGCAAATGAATGGCTGGACGGTCTTGCCCTAATCGGGTCCTCAAAGGAACCATTGTCGGATTACCAAGCTTGAGGCAGCATCATGGTTGACTTGTGCATCTGTGGTCGGATTGGTCAGACAGATGTGGAATACACAGCACTGTTTGGTCAGACCTTAACAACCCCCTCAAAAGTCAACGAGGCTATATATAAGCTACTATAACTGAACCACTATACCAATCAGAATGGAGAAATACAAGAGAGGCCCTGTTCTAGGCAACGGGTGCATATGGAACCGTGTACAAAGTTAGACGTGTGACTATCTCCACCTACGAGATTATCACAAGGACTCTATGTCCCAAAGACCACCCCAGTGCATCACGTACCCGGACCTGTGCGGCGGCTGGCTGGGTCGCTCTGACCCATGAGCGCAGAGCGGTGAGCCCAGAGCACGTCCAGACCTGTGCAGCGGCTGGCTGGGTCGCTCTGACCCATGAGCGCAGAGCGGTGAGCCCAGAGCACGTCCGGACCTGTGCAGCGGCTGGCTGGATCGCTCTGACCCACGAGCGCAGAGCGCAGAGCGCAGAGCCCTGAGCCCTGGAAACACAGGGCCTGGGTCGCACTGACCCACGAGCGCAGAGCGCAGAGCCCTGGAAACACAGGGCCGGGTCGCTCTGACCCATGAGCGCAGAGCGGTGAGCCCAGAGCACGTCCGGACCTGTGCAGCAGCTGGCTGGGTCGCTCTGACCCATGAGCGCAGAGCGCAGAGCCCTGGAAACACAGGGCCTGGGTCGCTCTGACCCACGAGCGCAGAGCGCAGAGCCCTGGAAACACAGGGCCTGGGTCGCTCTGACCCACGAGTGCAGAGCGCAGAGCACGACTCTAACACTCGCAGACTCTCTACTACGCTCAAAGGCACACGCCACGCCAGTGGCTGGCAGGGTCGCTCTGACCCATGAGTGCAGAGCGCAGAGCCCTGGAAACACAGGGCCTGGGTCGCTCTGACCCGCGAGCACAGAGCGCAGAAAGGGGAGCCCTCCACACACAGGACCTGGGTCACCCCGACCCCCAGGACCACGGGAGGGTTAAATAAGCATGCCCCATTCAAAAAATGTAGAACCAGGAACAGAACCCTTGGTTCACTCCAGACCTGACTGCCCTTGAACAGCACAAAAACATCCTGTGGCGTACTGCATTAGCATCAGATAGCCCCTGCGATATGCAACTTTTCAGGAAAATTAGGAACCAATATACACAGGCAGTTAGGAAAGCAAAGGCTAGCTTTTTGGAACAGAAATGTGCAAGCTGTAGCACAAACTCCAAAAAGTTATGGGACACCATAAAGTCCATGGAGAATAAGAGCACCTCCTCCCAGCTGCCCACAGCACTGAGGCTAGGAAACACTGTCACCACCGATAAATCCGCAATAATTGAACATTTCAATAAGCATTTATCTACGGCTGGTCATGCTTTCCACCTGGCTACCCCTACCCCAGTCAACAGCCCTGCGCCCCCCACAGCAACTTGTCCAAGCCTCCCCCATTTCTCCTTCACTCCTTGCAAAATCTGGACCCCTACAAATCAGCTGGGCTAGACAATCTGGACCGTCTCTTTCTAAAATTATCCGCCAAAATTGTTCAACCTCTCTTTCGTATCATCTGAGATCCCCAAAGATTAGAAAGCTGCTGTGGTCATCCCCCTCTTCAAAGGGGGAGACACTCTAGACAAAAACTGCTATAGACCTATATCTATCCTACCCTGCCTTTCTAAGGTCTTCGAAAGCCAAGTTAACAAACAGATCACCGACCATTTCGAATCCCACCGTACCTTCTCCGAATGCAATCTGGTTTCCGAGCTGGTTATGGGTGTAACTCAGCCACGCTCAAGGTCCTAAATGATATCATAACCGCCATCGATAAGAGACAATACTGTGCAGCTGTATTCATCGACCTGGCCAAGGCTTTCGACTCTGTCAATCACCACATTCTTATTGGTAGACTCAACAGCCTTGGTTTCTCAAATGACTCCCTCGCCTGGATCACCAACTACTTTTCAGACAGAGTTCAATTTGTCAAATCAGAGAGCCTGCTGTCCGGACCTCTGGCAGTCTCTATTGGGGTGCCGCAGGGTTCAATCCTCAGGCCGACATCAATGATGTCGCTCTTGCTGCTAGTGATTCTCTGATCCACCTCTAAGCAGACGACACCATTCTGTATACTTCTGGCCTGTTACATTCTGACCTTAGTTCCTTTGTTTTGTCTTTTGTTTTAGTCTGGTCAGGGCGTGAGTTGGGTGGGTTGTCTATGTTTTTCTATTTCTGTGTTTGGCCTGGTATGGTTCTCAATCAGAGGCAGCTGTCAATCGTTGTCCCTGATTGAGAACCATATTTAGGTAGCCTGTTTTCCATTGTGTTTTGTGGGTGGTTGTTTCCTGTTTAGTGTTTTTTTCACCTTTCAGGACTGTTTGTTTGTCGTGTTGGTTGTTTTGTCTAGTGTTGCATATTTCATTAAATAATATGAACACTTACGGCGCTGCACCTTGGTCCTCCTCTCCTTCCCCAGACAGCAAGCGTTCCATGGCCCTTCGTTGGCCACTGTGTTAACTAACCTCCAGATGAGCTTCAATGCCATACAACTCTCCTCCCGTGGCCTCCAACTGCTATTAAATGCAAGTAAAACTAAATGCATGCTCTTCAACCGATCGCTGCACACACCTGCCCGCCAGTCCAGCATCACTACTCTGGATGGTTCTGACTTATGTGGACAACTACAAATACCTAGATGTCTGGCTAGACTGTAAACTCTCCTTCCAGACTCACATTAAGCATGTCCAATCCAAAAGTAAATCTAAAATTGGCTTCCTATTTCGCAACAAAGCATCCATCACTCATGCTGCCAAACATACCCTCGTAAAACTGACTATCCTGGCGATCATTGACTTTGACGATGTCAATTACAAAATAGCCTCCAACACTCTACTCAGCAAATTGGATGCAGTCTATCACAGTGCATTCCGTTTTGTCACCAAAGCCCCATATACTATCCACCACTGCAACATGTATGCTCTCGTTGGCTGGCCCTCGCTTCATATTCATTGCCAAACCCACTGGCTCTAGGTCATCAATAAGTCTTTGCTAGGTAAAGCCATGCCTTACCTCAGCTCACTGGTCACCATAGCAGCACCCACCCGTAGCACGTGCCCCAGCAGGTATATTTCACTGGTCACCCCCAAAGCCAATTCCTCCTTCGGCCGCCTTTCCTTCCAGTTCTCTGCTGCCAATGACTGGAACGAACTGCAAAAATCACTGAAGCTGGAGACACATATCTCCCTCACTAGCTTTAAGCACCAGCTGCCAGAGCAGCTCACAGTTCACTGCACCTGTACATAGCTCATCTGTAAATAGCCCATCCAACTACCTCATCCCCATACTGTTATATATTTGATTTATTTTGCTCCTTTGAACCCCAGTATCTCTGCTTGCACACTCATCTTCTGCACCTCTATCAATCCAATGTTTAATTGCTATATTGCAATTATTTTGCCACTTTGGCCTACTTATTGCCTTACCTCCCTTGTCCTACTGCATTTGCACACATATAGACTTTTCTACTGTATTATTGACTGTATGTTTGGATATTCCATGTGTAACTCTGTGTTGTTGTTTGTGTCGCACTGCTTTGCTTTATCTTGGCCAGTTGTAAGTGAGAACTTGTTCTAGTCTACCTGGTTAAATAAAGGTGAAATAAATACAGAAGTAAAAAACGTACAACAGTGCATGTACAATTTGAACTTATCGCACTAAACCTATACAGCGTTAACATAGAGCAACTGGTAGGCAGCAGATTGGCTGTGGGTTATTACAACAAAATGTGGCTATAGTCCAGGCATTGATGCACTGGATGATACAGTAGAAGAACAAGGAGGCAAAATCACACTTTGTTAGAGTTTTCTTCCTTTTTTATTTTTTTAAATTATTTTACAGCAGAAAGAATATAAAGCATTCAGAAAACATCTTCCATATTTTAAGGGCATTTCAAAACGTTTTGCATGGCTTCAGCAGCTTTTTTTTTTTAAACATATCCATCGAGTCAGTGACGCTTGTACATGCACAATTACACAAATCAAAGTTACAAACAGGAAAGAGGGGGAAGAAAAAAGGAGAGAAAGCAAAACACAAAAGGGGAAACGAAAATAAGGAGTGGGTGAAATAATAGGGGAAGGAAAGAAAGAGAGGGTCACATAACAGGGAAAGACCGAGAGGAAGACAGTTATAGAGGAGAGGAAAATAGCTCTAACACTAGTTCACATGCAAAGTGTCAAGGACCCACGACTTTGTATTAAAGCAGGGCCATTTTTTTCTTCTTGGTTTGGAATTGATGAAAACGTGCAGTTCGGTAAAGGGTGCCATACAATTGCTGTCCATAAACTACTGAATGCTTGTCTTGCAATACTGGCATTTGCATAAGAGTACGTCGACTACATGTGTCCAATCATTTCTATCTTCACTAGGTCTATAGGTCTCCACAAAAGAATGCTTATTGCTTTGTGTCCACAAGTGGAAAAGGTTGTGAGATGGTTTCTGCTCTGTTGTCTTGATGTGCCTACCTTTCAGTAGTTTGAGTGCATTGACAAAGGAAGAGGAGGAGATACCGTCCAGTCCCTCAGGTCAATTAGCCGAGTGTAATGAAGGTAATTAAATCCATATGAAGTGCCTGTTATAGCTAACCTGTCATACCATCCAGAAGATGGCCATACCTGAAGGGCTTTTTTTGAAACCGTCCCTATAAGATCTGGTCATCTTCAACTACCCCAACGTACGTCTCAGGAAGACCTCATCTTCAACTACCCCCAACGTACGTCTCATGAAGACCTCATCTTCAACTACCCCCAACGTACGTCTCAGGAAGACCTCATCTTCAACTACCCCAACGTACGTCTCAGGAAGACCTCATCTTCAACTACCCCCAACGTACGTCTCATGAAGACCTCATCTTCAACTACCCCCAACGTACGTCTCAGGAAGACCTCATCTTCAACTACCCCCAACGTACGTCTCATGAAGACCTCATCTTCAACTACCCCAACGTACGTCTCAGGAAGACCTCATCTTCAACTACCCCAACGTACGTCTCAGGAAGACCTCATCTTCAACTACCCCCAACGTACGTCTCATTAAGAACTCATCTTCAACTACCCCAACGTACGTCTCATGAAGACCTCATCTTCAACTACCCCCAACGTACGTCTCAGGAAGACCTCATCTTCAACTACCCCAACGTACGTCTCAGGAAGACCTCATCTTCAACTACCCCAACGTACGTCTCAGGAAGACCTCATCTTCAACTACCCCAACGTACGTCTCAGGAAGACCTCATCTTCAACTACCCCCAACGTACGTCTCAGGAAGACCTCATCTTCAACTACCCCAACGTACGTCTCAGGAAGACCTCATCTTCAACTACCCCCAACGTACGTTTCAGGAAGACCTCATCTTCAACTACCCCCAACGTACGTCTCAGGAAGACCTCATCTTCAACTACCTCAACGTACGTCTCAGGAAGACCTCATCTTCAACTACCCCAACGTACGTCTCAGGAAGACCTCATCTTCAACTACCCCAACGTACGTCTCAGGAAGACCTCATTCAGATGTTACATCATGTCATCATCCATATCTTAACTGAGATGAATTGTTGTATAACTGAGAATAGCTTTATAGACTATTTGAAGCTGTGTGTGATGTTATGACATAACCATAGATTCACACAGCAAGTCCTTGTTTTAATAAGAACCATCAAGCCAGAGGAGGTCAAAGGTTAAAGTGTTACTAGACTCATAAGCATAGTCTATAAAAGAAAGGTAAGCATGTACGTAAGACTTTAAGCCCTAGTGTCCCATAATGCCTACAAATGAATTTGTCAGAGCTGTAGCCAAGACAGAAACAATTGACCATATGGTCAATTGTGATGAGCTTGTCCTAATTATAATTATCTATACTACAATTACTTTTATCCCCTAGTTCTGTTACCCCACCTCTTTAAGGAATACCTAGGATAGGTTAAGTAATCCCTCTCACCCCACCCCCCCTAAGTCTTAGATGCACTATTGTTAAGTGACTGTCCCACTGGATGTCATAAGGTGAATGCACCAATTTGTAAGTCGCTCTGGATAAGAGCGTCTGCTAAATGACTTAAATGTAATGTAAATGTAAATGTTATCGTGCCATTACGTCTCTCCTCAGCTCACCTTACTTACTTGAGAGGAAATGGATACCAATAATGCATCCAGGATCAGTAGCAATTTGCCTGTTTTATCCAGAAAGCTCTGTATCCTATTTCAATAGTGTGTCCTCTCTCTACACTGAATCACCATCAATGTCCTGCTCCACTTCCTCCTCCCCATTTTGGCACCCTGAGTAAAATACAGAAGGGAGGTGAGCGGTTCTCTAGGACTAGGAGCAGGCTAGGAAAATAACACATGATGATCTCTCTCTGCTGAACTGTGTACAAGTGAGACTGACTATGCCCTGACATATCTGGGTGTGTGCAGTGCAATGTACTGTCGCCTGCATGTGTGTGTGTGTCTGTGTGTTGTTGCCTCATACTGTTGGTTTGGGAGCACACTATTTTTAGATCCAAATGAATAAAAATGAAAAAATGAATTTTTAAAAACTTGCTTCTAGAAAAACTTGCCCTCATGCTACCCCAAGAAACATGGTCAGTAAATACTGCAGATTGATCATAGTTTGTATTTTTAGGATTCTTCTCTGCCTTCCAATCAGCTGCCCTCCATCTTTCAGAGTTCTGCGACACGTCATACAAACGTTCTTCGCTTTACAGAAGAGTAAGTCTTTTTACAAGTCTATCTGACTACCGATTTTAGAAAAATAAGCATGCTTTGGGTGCAGTTCAGTCACCCAGTTAACTATTTTACCCATGCAAGCATAATAAAACCTTCCCGTATTGCCACAGCAGTGCATCAGCTGGCATTCTTACCACTATCTGAATGATGAATGCAAGGCAATAAAACCACAAAAGTTATGGAATGGAATTCTCATGGTTTCAACAGGCAGTTCCAATAGAAAATAAAAAGGCTGAGAATGTTGACAAGATGGAACGCATTGCGTGGGGATACTGAGTTTGTTAAGGGAAGACTGTCACCGGACTGAATTTAGTGATGGTTTTTGGATTGATATATGGTATGATACTTGATATACAGTAGTCCTAAAGAATGCTGGATTCAGGTGATCTTTTTCTCTCCAAAGCCATGTTTTTCTCCTTAGGTACATCGCATGCTTCCTGACATTGGCTTTGTGCGATCAATCGGGATATGATTAGGCACTTTCTACATAAACACTCTGAAAATAGGTTTACATATCAAGTCTCTGTGAAATAAACACAACCATACAGAGAAATAAACCCAGCAGTATATAATAATTCAAAACAGAACAGATAACAGGGTCTGAGACGAAATTCAGCTAGTTAAACAACAAAACATAATTGTCCAATGGCATCACACCCTGTTTGAATAATGAACGGCATCACTTGAATGCCACCTGGTTGTTTTGATATGAATATAATATATTTCAGCAGAACTGCAGAAACCAGCAGACTATTGTATAGTATATATCATGGACTCACAGATCAAATCAACTGGTATCAATGTTTCTGTTCCCACCACTCACATTTAATTTCATAATCTTTCAAACACGGTCCTCTGGTGCATCTTGTAACATTTACAGTTTTATAGATCCCTCACTTTTGCTCATTGACTTGGCTGTGCTGATCCATAATTGGTCATATGTTTCACTATAATCTATGCATCACTGTTTAATTGTGTTATTTTTAGCACCTTAGATTGTTTAAACAAGTGTTCCTCCTGTAAGTAAATTACCAATTTACTTTTACAAAGAATCCCAGCCGAGAGACACTACACATGTACCTCGTTCACTGTGGCCACATTACATTCTGACAAAGAATAATTCTGGTCTGTCCAGACCCTGACAGCCTTAGTCAAGTTAAGCCTCCAGCCCACACTTAGAAAAAAATATTGTCTTGTGTCAGCAGTTTGATACGTTGATCTAGTCTATTTCAGGGTTTCCCAAACTCGGTCCAAAGCTCAATGATTTAATAATCAAAGCTCAATGAAAGCTCAATGATTTAATAATCAACGCTCAATGATTTAATAATCAAAGCTCAATGATTTAATAATCAAAGCTCAATGATTTAATAATCAAAGCTCAATGATTTAATAATCAAAGCTCAATGATTTAATAATCAAAGCTCAATGAAAGCTCAATGATTTAATAATCAAAGCTCAATGATTTAATAATCAAAGCTCAATGATTTAATAATCAAAGCTCAATGATTTAATAATCAAAGCTCAATGATTTAATAATCAAAGCTCAATGATTTAATAATCAAAGCTCAATGATTTAATAATCAAAGCTCAATGATTTAATAATCAAAGCTCAATGATTTAATAATCAAAGCTCAATGATTTAATAATCAAAGCTCAATGATTTAATAATCAAAGCTCAATGATTTAATAATCAAAGCTCAATGATTTAATAATCAAAGCTCAATGATTTAATAATCAACGCTCAATGATGTCATCACCTGTGCGTTGTCCTATTAAACAAATTATGATTTAATAATCAAAGCTCGATGATTTCATTACCTGTGTGTTGTCCTATTAAATAAATTATGGTTTAATATATATATTTAATTGATTTATTTAACCTTTATTTAACTAGGCAAGTCAGTTAAGAACGAATTCAGGGTCAGAACGACAGATTTTGACCTTGTCAGCTCGGGGATTCCATCTAGCAACCTTTGGGTTACTGGCCCAACGAACTAAACCACTAGGCCACCTATTAAACAAATGTTAAATCAACCTCAATTATAAAAATAAAAACAACAGGGCTGAGATTCACATGGACAAGGCTGCCATTTACAATCCTTATATGAAGACAATCCATACAAACATGCACACTAACAACGCAATCCCTCTTTCTCATACAGTAGGCTTTTTTGCACTTAAAATGTTACTGACCAGTGATCCCTGTGTATTTGGTGATGATGGCAAAAAGTTTGGGTTGTTCTGACGTGTGATAACAGAAGAGAAATGAGAGACTTAAAAGTTGCTGTAGAAATATTTCTCCCTCTACAATGTGTACCTCTATCTGTGATCCTCTGCCAGTCGGGATGGGACCTTGTGGTCTTTAATGCTAGTGTCTATTTCATTGTATGATTATCTGTTCTGATAAGATTAACTTCATTCTCTTGTTAAGCAATATAGCATTCACATTACTTGGCACCATTGGCAAAAGATTATTGGTAGCCCAAAACAAAAATGTAAACATAAACATACTTGTCTTAAGATAATTTTGCAGATTTCTCCTAACTCTAAATACGTTATCTTTTTTAAAAGTTTTTAGCATTTGCAATAATGTCATGCTTTCGCAAAATGTTTATCCCAAGAACAATTAAAATAAAATAAAATACTCTTATAGTGAAATACTTTTAATAATTTTACAGAGCATAGCCACTACTGCTTTTGTTGAGTGTTTTTAACCTTTGTTCATGTTTTTCATGCACATAGCTCATTTTTGTCCCAGGTATTTACACTATATACAAACAATACAACCATACTTCTTAGGCATTCAAACAAAACTATACAAATATTCTGTTTTTGTCTCATACCTGTTTTTGACCCCTTTTTAATGAATAAAATAATATATTTCTAAAATACAATCCCCTTTGGGTAAATGTTTTTCCCTACCTTCAGCCTTCTTTATATACAGAAACTGCTCAATTGTCAAAAATATGGATTTGTCTAACCCCTTTTTTGGGACTAGCTTAGGGACCCCTCGAAGAATCTCTAAGACGTCAAGGCAATGTATGTGATCTTCCCCTCAAAAGCCCTCACAGGCCCTGAAGTTCATTTAAAATGTATGTGATCTTCCCCTCAAAAGCCCTCACAGGCCCTGAAGTTCATTTAAAATGTATGTGATCTTCCCCTCAAAAGCCCTCACAGGCCCTGAAGTTCATTTAAAGTGTATGTGATCTTCCCCTCAAAAGCCCTCACAGGCCCTGAAGTTCATTTAAAAAGAAAAACAATAACCTTCATGACTATAATCATTACAACACAAAAGAGGCAAGTTTTCTTTCTTTTTAGAATACTGAGGAAACAAATGAAATAAGGTGACAGAAAAGGGAAAGATGAGGATGTAGGTATAATCTCAGGAACTAGAGGGTATGACTCTTGGGAGAATAGGTTGGTACATGGGCCACTCAGTTGCATTTGAACATGAAGACAAAAGCAAAACATTGAAATTCAGAGAATACAGACCTAACTTCCAGCACACAGGTGAAGACCTTCACCCATAGGCATGCATATTTGATCAAATCGACAACACAGAATTTTGAAGAGACAAGTCAGTTGTAAATCGGTCATGGGCATGAGCACAAAACAGATTCAAGCAAAGAGGAATAGAAAAGAGAATAAAATAATGATATAAAAAAGAAGAAGAAGAATTGTAATTCCATTGAATCCCCCTATCCCTTGCCTTACAGTACATAACCCCTCCAAACCTAGATAACAAAAAAAGCCATTGTTTTAATAAGCCCCACCCATTTCTGCTCACACCCCTCCTACATTCATATGTTACCCCACCCCTTTGGACTGACTGGCGGGGTAGAGCACAGCGTAACAGGAACGGTCATTTTGATCTATTTACCTTACTAGTTACCATACTGAATGTACTCATCTAACTGTCGACAGGGAGTGTATGTGTGCAAATGGATCAATGTATTACCGAGATTTTTTGGTTCATTAAGTTACATTTTTTTCTTCTTCAAATGGAATAATCAGTCACTTAAAAAAATATGAAATACAATTACAGCCAAGTCCCAAATGTGTTTCTGCTTCTGTCATGTTTCCTTCTGTTCTGGCCGGCATCTGCCCCCATCCTTGGCGTCTTGTCCTCTTCCTTTGATCCACAGAGACCTTTTCAGACATGTCCAGCATTCCTCTTCCTTTACAGTCTTGAACCTAGACTCCGATACTCCCAAAAAGACTAAACAATCCATGAAAAAGTGCAAAAAATGCCATGAAGCAAATGTTCTGCCCCCCACAGCTTCTTCCCCTTAGTTTCTAATTCTACACTCTCCAACATAAACCATGTCAGAGGGAAAAGATAAAGGTGAAAAATGCTGTTGTTAGAAGTAGAAGTAGAGTCAGCCACGCTGTCGTAGTAGTAGTAATAATAATTGCAGTGTTTTCACTGAACTGTTTTCTTTTCTTCTTCTCTTGAAAAATGTTTTGGGTATAAAGGGACAAAGAAAACAGGAAGAGTCAGGAGGAGAGTGATGTCACATTGCGAGGGGGCTCTTCTGAAGGTTTTCATGTTCCTTGGCCCTTTTCAATTCGTTCACTCTGAAACACAGACAGAGAGACAGAAGTCATTTAAACAGGGGTCTATGACCGCCAACACAGATCACTTCTCACAGGATGATTCTGTACTCTGTCTCAAACCATTCCCAAGAGAGAGACAGGTAGGACACCTTTCCCAAGAGAGAGACAGATAGGACACCTTTCCCAAGAGAGAGAGACAGAAGTCATTTAAAAAGGGGTCTATGACCGCCAACACAGATCACTTCTCACAGGATGATTCTGTACTCTGTCTCAAACCATTCCCGAGAGAGAGACAGGTAGGACACCTTTCCCGAGAGAGAGACAGGTAGGACACCTTTCCCGAGAGAGAGACAGATAGGACACCTTTCCCGAGAGAGAGAGAGACAGATAGGACACCTTTCCCAAGAGAGAGACAGATAGGACACCTTTCGAGAGAGAGAGAGAGAGAGAGAGAGAGAGAGAGAGAGAGAGAGAGAGAGAGAGAGAGAGAGAGAGAGAGAGAGACAGATAGGACACCTTTCCCAAGAGAGAGAGAGAGACAGATAGGACACCTTTCCCAAGAGAGAGAGAGACAGATAGGACACCTTTCCCGAGAGAGACAGATAGGACACCTTTCCCAAGAGAGAGACAGATAGGACACCTTTCCCAAGAGAGAGACAGATAGGACACCTTTCCCAAGAGAGAGACAGATAGGACACCTTTCCCGAGAGAGAGACAGATAGGACACCTTTCCCAAGAGAGAGACAGATAGGACACCTTTCCCAAGAGAGAGAGAGACAGGTAGGACACCTTTCCTGAGAGAGAGACAGATAGGACACCTTTCCCGAGAGTGAGAGACAGATAGGACACCTTTCCCAAGAGAGAGAGAGACAGATAGGACGCCTTTCCCGAGAGAGTGACAGATAGGACACCTTTCCCAAGAGAGAGACAGATAGGACACCTTTCCTGAGAGAGAGACAGATAGGACACCTTTCCCGAGAGAGAGACAGGTAGGACACCTTTCCCGAGAGAGAGACAGATAGGACACCTTTCCCAAGAGAGAGACAGATAGGACACCTTTCCCAAGAGAGAGAGAGACAGGTAGGACACCTTTCCTGAGAGAGAGAGACAGATAGGACACCTTTCCTGAGAGAGAGAGACAGATAGGACACCTTTCCCAAGAGAGAGACAGATAGGACACCTTTCCCGAGAGAGAGACAGATAGGACACCTTTCCCGAGAGAGAGACAGATAGGACACTTTTCCCAAGAGAGAGACAGATAGGACACCTTTCCCAAGAGAGACAGATAGGACACCTTTCCCAAGAGAGAGACAGAGAGATGAAGATCGACATAGACCTTGTCAACGGGACCTGGTACTGATTTGGAAAGAAAACATTGATCAATCTTTATTTTAACTGGATCTCATCTAGTCTAAATGATTCTGCTAAATCACTACGTCTTATGGCTCACTGAACCCATTCCTTCAGTACTTGATATTCTAATAGGTCAACTAACTTTGAAACTTGAGAATGGTTCTTAAAGCAGTTGGATTTACTTTTAAACTCTTGAGAATATAATGTGATTGAAAAAAGGTCTCTTGATAATTAAACTCTCCAAAACTAATCTCAGGAGAGGAAACAGGAGTCCCTTGACAAGTCCACCAAATATTTGCTGGGCTGAAAGAGACCCTCAAGGTAGGCAGAGATCTACTAATTGGTTTGTATTTGGAATATTGCTATGCACCAAATAAATGACTATATTACTCAATAATTGTGTGTCAATTAATTTAATCAGTGGAATGTATTATTGTGTCTATCATTAAATGATGAACTACAAACACAATTGAAAATTGAAGGCATTTAATTTGTGAAAGAGGTGAAAATGTATTAAGACTACAATGGTCTAACCAAACTTGTACTGCATTTGTATTGGGAACTGACATTACCTTGGCATTCCACTTGTGAACCATGTCCAAACTGAGCCAGAGCCAAACACTACATTATACCCCAGCATGTACAATGGACTCAATAGATCTGACTGTAAGTCACTAGCCAATTACTGTTCCATATCATAATTAATAGACACTTGCCCTGTGGTAATTGTACTACTGACTACAACACTGGCATTAGTGTATATTCTCTGACTCCCTTCGGTCTCTATACTGCTTCTGAGATAGCTTTTTTCCCTCGTAGGTAAACAGGATGAGTGGACAATGAGTGGACAATTTGTGGACAATGCAGTCCATTTGACATGAGTTTATACATGCACAGTGGGGCAAAAAAGTATTTAGTCAGCCACCAATTGTGCAAGTTCTCCCACTTAAAAAGATGAGAGGCCTGTAATTTTCATCATAGGTACACTTCAACTATGACAGACAAAATGAGAAAAAAAATCCAGAAAATCACATAGTAGGATTTTTTTAATGAATTTATTTGCAAATTATGGTGGAAAATAAGTATTTGGTCAATAACAAAAGTTCATCTCAATACTTTGTTATTTACCCTTTGTTGGCAATGGCAGAGGTCAAATGTTTTCCGTAAGTCTTCACAAGATTTTCACATACTGTTGCTGGTATTTTGGCCCATTCCTCCATGCAGATCTCCTCTAGAGAAGTGATGTTTTGGGGCTGTTGCTGGGCAACACGGACTTTCAACTCCCTCCAAAGATTTTCTATGGGGTTGAGATTTGGAGACTGGCTAGGCCACTCCAGGACCTTGAAATGCTTCTTACGAAGCCACTCCTTCATTGCCCGGGCGGTGTGTTTGGGATCATTGTCATGCTGAAAGACCCAGTCACGTTTCATCTTCAATGCCCTTGCTGATGGAAGGAGGTTTTCACTCAAAATCTCACGATACATGGCCCCATTCATTCTTTCCTTTACATGGATCAGTCATACCTGGTCCCTTTGCAGAGAAACAGCCCCAAAGCATGATGTTTGCAGGATTTGAGTCCCTGGCGGCGTAGTGTGTTACTGATGGTAGGCTTTGTTACTTTGGTCCCAGCTCTCTGCAGGTCATTCACTAGGTCCCCCCGTGTGGTTCTGGGATTTTTGCTTGTGATCATTTTGAGCCCACGGGGTGAGATCTTGCGTGGAGCCCCAGATCGAGGGAGATTATCTGGATTTTGTTTCTCTCATTTTGTCTGTCATAGTTGAAGTGTACCTATGATGAAAATTACAGGCCTCTCTCATCTTTTTAAGTTGGAGAACTTGCACAATTGGTGGCTGACTAAATACTTTTTTTGCCCTACTGTATATAACCCCAATGTCATTTACCTGGTGTCACTGAGCTTAATAGTGAGCCCCCACAGTGCTGTATATGTAGGTTTAGTGTTTTTCACTGTGCTATTTCCTCTTGCTCTCAGTCTGAGATGTTATTCCCCCGAGGTGTGAATACATTACTGGTACACCTCCTGCTGTTCTAACTCCCTGGAGGTAGAGGGGACTTCCCATTGTTTGTGTTGTACTGCTAGTCTGACTATAACCTGCATGTGCTATCACATCACTGTAACCCAGATCATGACAAACATGCATGTTATCACATCTTTATAGTACTATATCTACCTCACCTGCTCTCGGAGCACAGTGACCCATATTCTACAGTATAACATACCCCAACCCGGTCTTAGAGCATTTCCTATTATTCTGTATGCAAATCTGAGACACTCCATTTAGTATAATATGTTACATTTGGTATGGTTGGTAACTTTAGGCAAAAACTATATGGATATGAGTGTCTGCTAAATGACTTAATTGTAAAATGATACATTCAAAAGGCCCCATTGTCTCAGAAGATGAACTACAGTGTCTGTGACTCATACAGACGATGAGGCTGATGAGAACTGTCATATAGGTATTTTTGTCAATATGCCCAAAGTCTTTCTGGAAGAGTAGTCAGACAGACACACAGTTGTACCCATGGGGAATTACTATAATATTTTCAGTGATGATGCATGTGTATTTGAAGCAGCCCTGAACTACAATGAAATGCCTAGAGGAGCTTTGACATTTTGAGTAAACAAAACCCAAGGGGGCTCATAACCCCCTCTACTGTGTCATGTGGGGCGCAGCTGTTTGAGAGAGAACATCCGTCCCATAGCATGCCTGGGGGTACATTTTAAAGAGCAAGGCCCATAGAGGTGTCACCAATCATGCAACATAGTAAACATGATGTGAATAGGCATCTTCATAACCACACAAAACAAAACATGTAATAATGAAAATAAAATCATTTCTAGAGGGGAGAAAGAGGTGCCTGTTAAGTGTTACGGTGACATTGTCATTCATAAGCATTGGTTAGTTTAATAAGAGTAAAGTTACATTTGATCTGAGTTTGAGCTTCTCAGTCAGTCCACCTGTGGCTCCAGTAGGCAGCCTTCATGCAAGCAGGCATCAAGCAACAGTGATGGACAAGATAGAGATAGAGGGAGGAAGACAGCGAGAGAGAGAGAGAGAGAGAGAGAGAGAGAGAGAGAGAGAGAGAGAGAGAGAGAGAGAGAGAGAGAGAGAGAGAGAGAGAGAGAGGAAGGGAGAGATGGATGGAGAAAAGCAAAAGATAGAGGAAAAAGGGGGAGAGAGAAAGAGTGGATGAGGACAACGACCCAGCAGATAAAACTATTGTTAGAGAGATAGAGAGAGGCAGAGACATACAGTGTGGACAGGGAAGAGAGAGAAGCACGAATTGAGTTGCTGAGGCTGCACTCACCCGCTTGAACAGTCTATGGTCCATCAAGGGGCTTCGCATAAACAGCAAAACAATACCAGACAGCTATTAGCACAAGTAGGAACTGTGAGGAAAGGAAGGGAGGATAGGAGAAGAGAGTAGGGGGCGGAGAGAGGAGGTTAGGGGGAGCGAGGAGAGAGGAGAGTGGGGGGGCGAGGAAGAGAGAGTAGGGGGTGAGGAAGAGAGAGTAGGGGGCGAGGAAAGAGAGTAGGGGCGAGGAAAAGAGAGTAGGGGGCGAGGAAAAGAGAGTAGGAGCGAAGGAAAGAGAGTAGAGGGCGAGGAAAAGAGAGTAGGGGCGAGGAAAAGAGAGTAGGGGTGCGAGGAGAAGAGAGTAGGGGCGAGGCAAAGAGAGTAGGGGGGCGAGGAAAAGAGAGTAGGGGGCGAGGAGAAGAGAGTAGGGGGCGAGGAAAAAAGAGAGTAGGGGGCAAGGAAAAGAGAGTAGGGGGCGAGGAGAAGAGAGTAGTGGGCGAGGTAAAGAGAGTAGGGGCGAGGAAAAGAGAGTAGGGGGCGAGGAGAAGAGAGTAGGGGACAAGGAAAAGAGAGTAGGGGGCGAAAAAAAAGAGAGTAGGGGGCGAGGAAAAGAGAGTAGGGGGCGAGGAGAAGAGAGTAGGGGGCGAGGTAAAGAGAGTAGGGGGCGAGGAAAAGAGAGTAGGGGGCGAGGAAAAGAGAGTAGGGGGTGAGGAAAAGAAAGTAGGGGGCGAGGTAAAGATAGTAGGGGGCGAGGGAAAGAGAGTAGGGGGTGAGAAAAAAAGAGAGTAGGGGGCGAGGTGAAAGAGAGTAGGGGCGAGGAAAAGAGAGTAGGGGTGAGGAAAAAGAGTAGGGGGCGAGGTAAAGAGAGTAGGGGGTGAGGAAAAGAGAGTAGGGGGCGAGGTAAAGAGAGTAGGGGGGTGAGGAAAAAGATAGTAGGGGGCGAGGTAAAGAGAGTAGGGGGGTGAGGAAAAAGAAAGTAGGGGGCGAGGTAAAGAAAGTAGAGGGCGAGGTAAAGAGAGTAGGGGGCGAGGAAAAGAGAGTAGGGGGCGAGGAAAAAGAAAGTAGGGGGTGAGGAAAAGAAAGTAGGGGGCGAGGTAAAGATAGTAGGGGGCGAGGGAAAGAGAGTAGGGGGTGAGAAAAAGAGAGTAGGGGCGAGGTGAAAGAGAGTAGGGGCGAGGAAAAGAGAGTAGGGGGTGAGGAAAAGAGAGTAGGGGGCGAGGTAAAGAGAGTAGGGGGTGAGGAAAAGAAAGTAGGGGGCGAGGGAAAGAGAGTAGGGGTGAGGAAAAGAGAGTAGGGGTGAGGAAAAGAGAGTAGTGGGTGAGGAAAAGAGAGTAGGGGCAAGGAAAAGAGAGCAGTGGGTGAGGAAAAGAGAGTAGGGGTGAGGAAAAAGAAAGTAGGGGGCGAGGAGAAGAGAGTAGGGTTGCGAGGAGAAGAGAGTAGGGGGCGAGAAGAGGAGAGAAGGGGACGAGGAGAAGAGAGAAGGGGACGAGGAGAAGAGAGTAGGGGCGGGGAGAAGAGAGTAGGGGACGAGGAGAAGAGAGTAGGGGGCGGGGAGAAGAGAGTAGGGGGCGAGGAGAAGAGAGTAGGGGGAGAGGAAAAGAGAGTAGGGGCAAGGAAAAGAGAGTAGGGGGCGAGGCAAAGAGAGTAGGGGGCGAGGAAAAGAGAGTAGGGGGGCGAGGAAAAGAGAGTAGGGGGCGAGGAAAAAGAAAGTAGGGGGCGAGGTAAAGAGAGTAGGGGGCGAGGGAAAGAGAGTAGGGGTGAGGTAAAGAGAGTAGGGGGCGAGGAAAAGAAAGTAGGGGGCGAGGAAAAGAGAGTAGGGGTGAGGAAAAGAGAGTAGGGGCGAGGCGAAGAGAGTAGGGGGCGGGAGAGGAGAGTAAGGGGCGAGGAGAAGAGAGTAGGGGGAGAGGAAAAGAGAGTAGGGGGTGAGGAGAAGAGAGTAGGGGGCGAGGAGAGGAGAGAAGGGGATGAGGAGAAGAGAGAAGGAGACAAGGAGAATAGGGTAGGGGGGGCGAGGAAAAGAGAGTAGGGGGCGAGGAAAAGAGAGTGGGGGCGAGGAAAAGAGAAAAGAGGGCGAGGCAAAGAGAGTAGGGGGCGAGGAAAAGAAAGTAGGGGGCGAGGAAAAGAGAGTAGGGGCGAGGAAAAGAGAGTAGGGGCGAGGAAAAGAGAGTAGGGGCAAGGAAGGAAAAGAGAGTAGTGGGTGAGGGAAAGAGAGTAGTGGCGAGGAAAAGAGAGTAGTGGTTTAGGAAAAGAGAGTAGGGGCGAGGAAAAGAGAGTAGTGGGTGAGGAAAAGAGAGTAGGGGTGAGGAAAAGAAAGTTGGGGGAGGAGAGAGAAGAGAGTAGGGGGCGAGGAGAGGAGAGAAGGGGACGAGGAGAGGAGAGAAGGGGACGAGGAGAATAGGGTAGGGGCGGGTAGAAGAGAGAAGGGACGAGGAGAAGAGAGTAGGGGCGGGGAGAAGAGAGTAGGGGCGAGGAGAAGAGAGTAGGGGGCGAGGAGAAGAGAGTAGGGGCGAGGAAAAGAGAGTAGGGGGCGAGGAGAGGAGAGAAGGGGACGAGGAGAAGAGAGAAGGGGACGAGGAGAAGAGAGTAGGGGCGGGGAGAAGAGAGTAGGGGCGAGGAGAAGAGAGTAGGGGCGAGGAGAAGAGAGTAGGGGACGAGGAGAAGAGAGTAGGGGGCGAGGAGAGGAGAGAAGGGGACGAGGAGAAGAGAGAAGGGGACGAGGAGAAGGGAGTAGGGGCGAGGAAAAGATAGTAGGGGGAGGAAAAGAGAACATGGGGGCGAGGAAAAAAGAGAGTAGGGGCGAGGCAAAGAAAGTAGGGGCGAGGTAAAGAGAGTAGGGGCGAGGGAAAGAGAGTAGGGAGTCAGGAAAAGAGAGTAGGGGGCGAGGAAAAGAAAGTAGGGGGTGAGGAAAAGAGAGTAGGGGGTGAAAAAGAGAGTAGGTGCGAGGAAAAAGAGAGTAGTGGGTGAGGAAAAGAGAGTAGGGGCTAGGAAAAGAGAGTAGTGGGTGAGAAAAAGAGAGTAGGGGGTGAGGAAAAGAAAGTAGGGGGCGAGGAAAAAGAGAGTAGGGGGCGTGGAAAATAGAGTAGGGGGCGAGGAAAAGAGAGTAGGGGCAAGGAAAAGAGAGTAGTGGGTGAGGAAAAGAGAGTAGGGGGTGAGGAAAAGAAAGTAGGGGGCAAGGAAAAGAGAGTAGGGTTGCGAGTAGAAGAGAGTAGGGGCAGGGAAAGAGAGTGGTGGGTGAGGAAAAGAGAGTAGGGGGCGAGGAAAAAGAGAGTAGGGGGCGAGGAGAAGAGAGTAGGGGGCGAGGTAAAGAGAGTAGGGGGCGAGGAAAAGAGAGTAGGGGGCGAGGAAAAGAGAGTAGGGGGTGAGGAAAAGAAAGTAGGGGGCGAGGTAAAGATAGTAGGGGCAAGGAAGGAAAAGAGAGTAGTGGGTGAGGGAAAGAGAGTAGTGGCGAGGAAAAGAGAGTAGTGGTTTAGGAAAAGAGAGTAGGGGCGAGGAAAAGAGAGTAGTGGGTGAGGAAAAGAGAGTAGGGGTGAGGAAAAGAAAGTTGGGGCGAGGAGAAGAGAGTAGGGGGCGAGGAGAGGAGAGAAGGGACGAGGGAGAGGAGAGAAGGGGACGAGGAGAATAGGGTAGGGGGCGGGTAGAAGAGAGAAGGGGACGAGGAGAAGAGAGTAGGGGCGGGGAGAAGAGAGTAGGGGCGAGGAGAAGAGAGTAGGGGGCGAGGAGAAGAGAGTAGGGGGCGAGGAAAAGAGAGGGGGCGAGGAGAGGAGAGAAGGGGACGAGGAGAAGAGAGAAGGGGACGAGGAGAAGAGAGTAGGGGGCGGGGAGAAGAGAGTAGGGGGCGAGGAGAAGAGAGTAGGGGGCGAGGAGAAGAGAGTAGGGGACGAGGAGAAGAGAGTAGGGGGCGAGGAGAGGAGAGAAGGGGACGAGGAGAAGAGAGAAGGGACGAGGAGAAGGGAGTAGGGGCGAGGAAAAGATAGTAGGGGGAGGAAAAGAGAACATGGGGGCGAGGAAAAAAAGAGAGTAGGGGGCGAGGCAAAGAAAGTAGGGGGCGAGGTAAAGAGAGTAGGGGCGAGGGAAAGAGAGTAGGGAGTCAGGAAAAAGAGAGTAGGGGGCGAGGAAAAGAAAGTAGGGGGTGAGGAAAAGAGAGTAGGGGGTGAGGAAAAGAGAGTAGGTGCGAGGAAAAAGAGAGTAGTGGGTGAGGAAAAGAGAGTAGGGGCTAGGAAAAGAGAGTAGTGGGTGAGAAAAAGAGAGTAGGGGGTGAGGAAAAAGAAAGTAGGGGGCGAGGAAAAGAGAGTAGGGGGCGTGGAAAATAGAGTAGGGGGCGAGGAAAAGAGAGTAGGGGCAAGGAAAAAGAGAGTAGTGGGTGAGGAAAAGAGAGTAGGGGGTGAGGAAAAGAAAGTAGGGGGCAAGGAAAAGAGAGTAGGGTTGCGAGTAGAAGAGAGTAGGGGCAGGGAAAGAGAGTGGTGGGTGAGGAAAAAGAGAGTAGGGGGCGAGGAAAAGAGAGTAGGGGCGAGGAGAAGAGAGTAGGGGCGAGGTAAAGAGAGTAGGGGGCGAGGAAAAGAGAGTAGGGGGCGAGGAAAAGAGAGTAGGGGGTGAGGAAAAGAAAGTAGGGGGCGAGGTAAAGATAGTAGGGGCAAGGAAGGAAAAGAGAGTAGTGGGTGAGGGAAAGAGAGTAGTGGCGAGGAAAAGAGAGTAGTGGTTTAGGAAAAGAGAGTAGGGGCGAGGAAAAGAGAGTAGTGGGTGAGGAAAAGAGAGTAGGGGTGAGGAAAAGAAAGTTGGGGCGAGGAGAAGAGAGTAGGGGCGAGGAGAGGAGAGAAGGGACGAGGAGAGGAGAGAAGGGGACGAGGAGAATAGGGTAGGGGCGGGTAGAAGAGAGAAGGGGACGAGGAGAAGAGAGTAGGGGGCGGGGAGAAGAGAGTAGGGGGCGAGGAGAAGAGAGTAGGGGGCGAGGAGAAGAGAGTAGGGGGCGAGGAAAAGAGAGTAGGGGCGAGGAGAGGAGAGAAGGGGACGAGGAGAAGAGAGAAGGGGACGAGGAGAAGAGAGTAGGGGGCAGGGGGAGAAGAGAGTAGGGGGCGAGGAGAAGAGAGTAGGGGGCGAGGAGAAGAGAGTAGGGGACGAGGAGAAGAGAGTAGGGGGCGAGGAGAGGAGAGAAGGGGACGAGGAGAAGAGAGAAGGGGACGAGGAGAAGGGAGTAGGGGGCGAGGAAAAGATAGTAGGGGGAGGAAAAGAGAACATGGGGGCGAGGAAAAAAGAGAGTAGGGGGCGAGGCAAAGAAAGTAGGGGCGAGGTAAAGAGAGTAGGGGCGAGGGAAAGAGAGTAGGGAGTCAGGAAAAGAGAGTAGGGGGCGAGGAAAAGAAAGTAGGGGGTGAGGAAAAGAGAGTAGGGGGTGAGGAAAAGAGAGTAGGTGCGAGGAAAAAGAGAGTAGTGGGTGAGGAAAAAGAGAGTAGGGGCTAGGAAAAGAGAGTAGTGGGTGAGAAAAAGAGAGTAGGGGGTGAGGAAAAGAAAGTAGGGGCGAGGAAAAGAGAGTAGGGGGCGTGGAAAATAGAGTAGGGGGCGAGGAAAAGAGAGTAGGGGCAAGGAAAAGAGAGTAGTGGGTGAGGAAAAGAGAGTAGGGGGTGAGGAAAAGAAAGTAGGGGGCAAGGAAAAGAGAGTAGGGTTGCGAGTAGAAGAGAGTAGGGGCAGGGAAAGAGAGTGGTGGGTGAGGAAAAGAGATTAGGGGTGAGGAAAAGAAAGTAGGGGCGAGGAGAAGAGAGTAGGGTTGCGAGGAGAAGCGAGTAGGAAGCGAGGAGAGGAGAGAAGGGGACGAGGAGAAGAGAGAAGGGGACGAGGAGAAGAGACTAGGGGGCGGGGAGAAGAGAGTAGGAGGCGAGGAGAAGAGAGTAGGGGGAGAGGGAAAGAGAGTAGGGGCAAGGAAAAAGAGAGTAGGGGGCGAGGAAAAGAAAGTAGGGGGGCGAGAAAAGAGAGTAGGGGCGAGGAAATGAAAGTAGGGGGCGAGGAAAAGAGAGTAGGGGGCGAGGAAAAGAGAGTAGGGGTGAGGTAAAGAGAGTAGGGGGCGAGGAAAAGAAAGTAGGGGGCAAGGAAAAGAGAGTAGGGGTGAGGAAAAGAGAGTAGGGGGCGAGAAAAAGAGAGTAGGGGGCGATTTGAAAGAGAGTAGGGGGCGAGGGAAAGAGAGTAGGGGGTGAGGAAAAGAGAGTAGGGGCGAGGCAAAGAGAGTAGGGGGGTGAGGAAAGGAAGTAGGGGGCGAGGAAAAGAGAGTAGGGGGTGAGGAGAAGAGAATAGGGGCGAGGAAAACAGAGAGGGGGTGAGGAAAATAGAGTAGGGGCGAGGAAAAGAGAGTAGTGGGTGAGGAATAGAGAGTAGGGGCAAGGAAAAGAGAGTAGTGGGTGTGTAAAAGAGAGTAGTGGGTGAGGAAAAGAGAGTAGGGGCAAGGAAAAGAGAGTAGTGGGTGTGGAAAAGAGAGTACTGGGTGAGGAAAAGAGAGTAGTGGGTGAGGAAAAGAGAGTAGGGGTGAGGAAAACAGAGTAGTGGGTGAGGAAAAGAGAGTAGGGGGTGAGGAAAAGAAAGATGGGGCGAGGAAAAAAGAGAGTAGGGTTGCGAGGAGAAGAGAGTAGGGGGCGAGGAGAGGAGAGAAGGGGACGAGGAAAAGAGAGAAGGGGACGAGGAGAAGAGAGTAGGGGACGAGGAGAGAAGAGAGTAGGGGGCGAGGAAAAGAGAGTAGGGGGCGAGGCAAAGAGAGTAGGGGCGAGGAAAAGAGAGTGGGGGCGAGGAAAAGAGAAAAGAGGGCGAGGCAAAGAGAGTAGGGGGCGAGGAAAAGAAAGTAGGGGGCGAGGAAAAGAGAGTAGGGGAGAGGAAAAAGAGAGTAGGGGCGAGGAAAAGAGAGTAGGGGCAAGGAAGGAAAAGAGAGTAGTGGGTGAGGGAAAGAGAGTAGTGGCGAGGAAAAGAGAGTAGTGGTTTAGGAAAAGAGAGTAGGGGCGAGGAAAAGAGAGTAGTGGGTGAGGAAAAAAGAGTAGGGGTGAGGAAAAGAAAGTTGGGGCGAGGAGAAGAGAGTAGGGTTGAGAGGGGGAAGAGAGTAGGGGGCGAGGAGAGGAGAGAAGGGGACGAGGAGAGGAGAGAAGGGGACGAGGAGAATAGGGTAGGGGCGGGTAGAAGAGAGAAGGGGACGAGGAGAAGAGAGTAGGGGGCGGGGAGAAGAGAGTAGGGGGCGAGGAGAAGAGAGTAGGGGGCGAGGAGAAGAGAGTAGGGGGCGAGGAAAAGAGAGTAGGGGGCGAGGAGAGGAGAGAAGGGGACGAGGAGAAGAGAGAAGGGGACGAGGAGAAGAGAGTAGGGGGCGGGGAGAAGAGAGTAGGGGGCGAGGAGAAGAGAGTAGGGGGCGAGGAGAAGAGAGTAGGGGACGAGGAGAAGAGAGTAGGGGGCGAGGAGAGGAGAGAAGGGGACGAGGAGAAGAGAGAAGGGGACGAGGAGAAGGGAGTAGGGGGCGAGGAAAAGATAGTAGGGGGAGGAAAAGAGAACATGGGGGCGAGGAAAAAAAAAGAGAGTAGGGGGCGAGGAAAAGAAAGTAGGGGGCGAAGTAAAGAGAGTAGGGGGCGAGGGAAAGAGAGTAGGGAGTCAGGAAAAGAGAGTAGGGGGCGAGGAAAAGAAAGTAGGGGTGAGGAAAAGAGAGTAGGGGGTGAGGAAAAGAGAGTAGGTGCGAGGAAAAAAGAGAGTAGTGGGTGAGGAAAAGAGAGTAGGGGCTAGGAAAAGAGAGTAGTGGGTGAGAAAAAAAAGAGAGTAGGGGGTGAGGAAAAGAAAGTAGGGGCGAGGAAAAGAGAGTAGGGGGCGTGGAAAATAGAGTAGGGGGCGAGGAAAAGAGAGTAGGGGCAAGGAAAAGAGAGTAGTGGGTGAGGAAAAGAGAGTAGGGGGTGAGGAAAAGAAAGTAGGGGGCAAGGAAAAGAGAGTAGGGTTGCGAGTAGAAGAGAGTAGGGGCAGGGAAAGAGAGTGGTGGGTGAGGAAAAGAGAGTAGGGGGTGAGGAAAAGAAAGTAGGGGCGAGGAGAAGAGAGTAGGGTTGCGAGGAGAAGCGAGTAGGGGCGAGGGAGAGGAGAGAAGGGGACGAGGAGAAGAGAGAAGGGGACGAGGAGAAGAGAGTAGGGGGCGGGGAGAAGAGAGTAGGAGGCGAGGAGAAGAGAGTAGGGGGAGAGGAAAAGAGAGTAGGGGCAAGGAAAAGAGAGTAGGGGGCGAGGAAAAGAAAGTAGGGGGCGAGGAAAAGAGAGTAGGGGCGAGGAAATGAAAGTAGGGGGCGAGGAAAAGAGAGTAGGGGGCGAGGAAAAGAGAGTAGGGGTGAGGTAAAGAGAGTAGGGGCGAGGAAAAGAAAGTAGGGGGCAAGGAAAAGAGAGTAGGGGTGAGGAAAAGAGAGTAGGGGGCGAGGAAAAGAGAGTAGGGGGCGATTTGAAAGAGAGTAGGGGGCGAGGGAAAGAGAGTAGGGGTGAGGAAAAGAGAGTAGGGGGCGAGGCAAAGAGAGTAGGGGGGTGAGGAAAGGAAGTAGGGGGCGAGGAAAAGAGAGTAGGGGGTGAGGAGAAGAGAATAGGGGCGAGGGAAACAGAGAGGGGGGGTGAGGAAAATAGAGTAGGGGCGAGGAAAAGAGAGTAGTGGGTGAGGAATAGAGAGTAGGGGCAAGGAAAAGAGAGTAGTGGGTGTGTAAAAGAGAGTAGTGGGTGAGGAAAAGAGAGTAGGGGCAAGGAAAAGAGAGTAGTGGGTGTGGAAAAGAGAGTAGTGGGTGAGGAAAAGAGAGTAGTGGGTGAGGAAAAGAGAGTAGGGGTGAGGAAAACAGAGTAGTGGGTGAGGAAAAGAGAGTAGGGGGTGAGAAAAAGAAAGATGGGGGAAAAAAGAGAGTAGGGTTGCGAGGAGAAGAGAGTAGGGGGCGAGGAGAGGAGAGAAGGGGACGAGGAAAAGAGAGTAGGGGTGAGGAAAAAGAAAGTAGTGGGTGAGGAAAAGAGAGTAGGGGGTGAGGAAAAGAAAGTAGGGGCGAGGAAAAAAAAGAGAGTAGGGGGCGAGGGAAATAGATTAGGGGGAGAGGAAAAGAGAGTAGGGGCAAGGAAAAGAGAGTAGTGAGTGAGGAAAAGTGAGTAGGGGTGAGGAAAAGAAAGTAGGGGGCAAGGAAAAGAGAGTAGGGTTGCGAGGAGAAGAGTAGGGGAGCGAGAGAGAGTAGGGGGCGAGGAGAGGAGAGAAGGGAACGAGGAGAAGAGAGTAGGGGCGAGGGAGAAGAAAGAGTAGGGGGCGAGGAGAAGAGAGAAAAGAGGGGGCGAGGAAAAGGAGAGAAAAGGGGACGAGGAGAAGAGAGAAGGGGACGAGGAGAAGAGAGTAGGAAAGGCGAGGGAGAAGAGAGTAGGGGCGAGGAGAGGAGAGAAGGAGACGAGGAGAAGAGAGAAGGGGACGAGGAGAAGAGAGTAGGGGGCGAGGAAAAGAGAGTAGGGGTGAGAAAAAAAGAGAGTAGGGGGCGAGGAAAAGAGAGTAGGGGGCGAGGAAAAAGAGAGTAGGGGCGAGGGGAAAAGAAAAGAGAGTAGGGGCAAGGAAAAGAGAGTAGGGGCGAGGTTAAGAGAGTAGGAAAACGAGGCAAAGAGAGTAGGGGTGAGGAAAGGAGTAGGGGCGAGGAGGAAAAGAGAGTAGGGGGAGAGGAAAAGAGAGTAGGGGGTGAGGAAAAGAGGAGCGGGGAGGGGAGAGGAAAGAGAGTAGTGGGTGAGGAAAAGAGAGTAGGGGGTGAGGAAAAGAAAGTAGGGGGGCGAGGAAAAAAGAGAGTAGGGTTGCGAGGGAGAAGAGAGTAGGGGCGGGGAAAGAGAGGAGGAGAGAAGGGGACGAGGAGAAGAGAGAGAAGGGGACGAGGAGAATAGAGGTAGGGGGCGAAAGGGAGAAGAGAGTAGGGGGAGTAGGGTGTGAGGAAAAGAGAGTAGGGGGCGAGGAAAAAGAGAGTAGGGGCGAGGTGAAAGAGAGAGAGGAAAAGAGAGTAGGGGCAAGGAAAAGAGAGTAGGGGCGAGGGAAAGAGAGTAGGGGGTGAGGAAAAGAAAGTAGGGGGCGAGGAAAAGAGAGTAGGAGGCAGGGAAAGTAGGGGGCGAAAAGAGAGTAGGGGCGAGGAAAACAGAGTAGGGGGTGAGGAAAAGAGAGTAGGGGTGAGGAAAAGAAAGTAGGGGGCAAGGAAAAGAGAGTAGGGTTGCGAGGAGAAGGAAAAGAGAGTAGGGGCGAGGAAAGGAGAGAAGGGGACGAGGAAAAGAAAGAGAGAAGGGACGAGGGAAGAAGAGAGAAGGGGAGGAGAAAGAGAGAAGGGAAAGAGAGTAGGGGGCGAGGAAAAGAGAGTAGGGGCGAGAAAAGAGTAGGGGGCGAGGAAAAGAGAAGGGGGCGAGGGAAAGAGAGAGGGGTGAGGTAAAGAGAGTAGGGGGCGAGGAAAAGAGAGTAGGGGGTGAGGAAAAGAAAGTAGGGGGAGGAAAAGAGAGTAGGGGTGAGGAAAAGAGAGTAGGGGGCGAGGTGAAAGAGAGTAGGGGTGAGGAAAAGAGAGTAGGGGCGAGGAAAAGAGTAGTGGGTGAGGAAAAGAGAGTAGGGGGGGTGAGGAAAAGAAAGTAGGGGGTGAGGAAAAAGAGAGTAGGGGGGAGGAAAAGAGAGTAGGGGTGAGGAAAAGAGAGTAAAGGAAAAGAGTAGGGGCGTGGAGAGGAGAGAAGAGGGACGAGGAGAAGAGAGAAGGAAAAGGGACGAGGAGAAGAGAGTAGGGGGCGAGGCAAAGAGAGTAGGGGCGAGGAAAAGAGAGTAGGGGGCGAGGAAAAGAGAGTAGGGGGCGAGGAAAAGAAAGTAGGGGGCGAGGTAAAGAGAGTAGGGGGCGAGGGAAAGAGAGTAGGGTGTGAGGACAAGAGAGTAGGGGGTGAGGAAAAGAAAGAGAAAAAAGAGAGGGGGCGAGGAAAAGAGAATAGGGGGAGAGGGTGAAAGAGAGTAGGGGGAGAGGAGAGGAGAGAAGGGGATGAGGAGAAGAGAGAAGGGGACGAGGAGAAGAGAGTAGGGGGCGAGGAAAAGAGAGTAGGGGCGAGGAAAAGAGAGTAGGGGGCGAGGAAAAGAGAGTAAAAGGAAAAGAGGTAAAGAAAGTAGGGGGCGAGGTAAAGAGAGTAGGAAGTAGGGGGAGGGAAAGAGAGTAGGGGGTGAGGAAAAGAAAGTAGGGGGCGAGGAAAAGAGAGTAGGGGGTGAGGAAAAGAGAGGAGGGGCGAGGTGAAAGAGAGTAGGGGCCGAGGCAAAGAGAGTAGGGGGTGAGGAAAAGAAAGTAGGGGCGAGGAAAAAAGAGAGTAGGGGCGAGGACAGAGAGTAGGGGGCGAGGAAAAGATAGTAGGGGGCGAGGAAAAGAGAGTAGGGTGAGGAAAAGAAAGTAGGGGAGAGGAGAAGAGAGAAGGGGATGAGGAAAAGAGAGTAGGGGCGAGGCGAAGAGAGTAGGGGCGAGGAGAAGAGAGTAGGGGGAGGAAAGAGAGTAGGGGGAGAAGAGAGTAGGGGGCGAGGAGAAGAGAGAAGGCGACGAGGAGAAGAGAGAAGGGGGTGAGGAAAAAAAGAGAGTAGGGGCGAGGCGAATAGAGTAGGGGGCGAGGAAAAGAGAGTAGGGGCGACGAAAAGAGAGTAGGGGCAAGGAAAAGAGAGTAGGGGCGAGGAAAAGAGAGTAGGCGACGAGGCAAAGAGAGTAGGGGGTGAGGAAAGGAAGTAGGGGGAGAGGAAAAGAGAGTAGGGGGTGAGGAAAAGAGAGTAGGGGCGAGGAAAAGAGAGTAGTGGGTGAGGAAAAGAGAGTAGGTGGTGAGGAAAAGAAAGTTGGGGTGAGGAAAAAAGAGAGTAGGGGGTGAGGAAAAGAGAGTAGGGGTGAGGAAAAGAGAGTAGGGGGCAAGGAAAAGAGAGTAGGGTTGCGAGGAGAAGAGAGTAGTAGGGGCGAGGAGAGGAGAGAAGGGGACGAGGAGAAGAGAGAAGGGGACGAGGAGAAGAGAGTAGGGGGCGGGGAGAAGAGAGTAGGGGGCGAGGTAAAGAGAGTAGGGGGCGAGGGAAAGAGAGTAGGGGGTGAGGAAAAGAGAGTAGGGGGTGAGGAAAAGAAAGTAGGGGGCGAGGAAAAGAGAGTAGGGGGCGAGGTGAAAGAGAGTAGGGGGAGGAAAAGAGAGTAGGGGGTGAGGAAAAGAGAGTAGGGGGTGAGGCAAAGAGAGTAGGGGACGAGGAAAAGAGAGTAGGGGGGGGGGGTGAGGAAAAGAAAGTAGGGGGTGAGGAAAAGAGAGTAGGGGGCGAGGAAAGAGAGTAGGGGGCGAGGAGAGGAGAGAAGGGGACGAGGAGAAGAGAGAAGGGGACGAGGAGAAGAGAGTAGGGGGCGAGGAAAAGAGAGTAGGGGCGAGGAAAAGAGAGTAGGGGCGAGGAAAATAGAGTAGGGGGCGAGGAAAAGAAAGTAGGGGGCGAGGTAAAGAGAGTAGGGGGCGAGGGAAAGAGAGTAGGGGGTGAGGACAAGAGAGTAGGGGGTGAGGAAAAGAAAGTAGGGGGCGAGGAACAGAGAATAGGGGGCGAGGTGAAAGAGAGTAGGGGGCGAGGAGAGGAGAGAAGGGGATGAGGAGAAGAGAGAAGGGGACGAGGAGAAGAGAGTAGGGGCGAGGAAAAGAGAGTAGGGGCGAGGAAAAGAGAGTAGGGGGCGAGGGAGAAGAGAGTAGGGGCGAGGAGAAGAGAGTAGGGGGCGAGGAGAAGAGAGTAGGGGCGAGGAAAAGAGAGTAGGGGGCGAGGAGAAGACAGAAGCGGGCAAGGAGAAGAGAGTAGGGGGCGAGGAGAAGAGAGTAGGGGGCGAGGAGAAGAGAGAAGGGGATGAGGAGAAGAGAGGAGTGGGCGAGGAGAGGAGAGGGCGAGGAGAGGAGTGGGCGAGGAGAGGAGAGGGCGAGGAGAGGAGAGGAGTGGGCGAGGAGAGGAGAGGGCGAGGAGAGTAGGGGGCAAGATGAGAGTAGGGGGGCAAGAAGAGAGTAGGTGTGCGAGAAGAAGAGAGTAGGGGGCGAGGAGAGGAGGGGGGTGAGGAGAGGAGAGTGGATAGGATAGGATAGGAGGGGGGTCTCTGAAGTGTTGTATATAACCCCCCAACCGTTTGTATCGTCCAAAAAATAAATAAAATAGAGACATGAAAACAGAGAACTTGTCTTATCAGATCTGTGAATATGCCATCTAACGTGTAGTAAACCCTTCATATATCTAGCAAATCCCTACGCTGAATGGTTGTGTGTTTGTGTGTGAATATAACAAAACGGTTAAAAAACCCATATGAGTTAGTGTTGTGGGCGGGGATTACCTGTGGCGGCAGCGGCGTAGAAACCTCATGATCTTCCTGGCAGCCTGATCCTGCCTCTTAGAGAGCAGACTACTTCTACAACACACAAGACAAGAGGGAACACTGGCTTTTTAGAGGGTCCACAGTAAACGAAATACACTGTGGTTGTGTGTAGCTAGTGTAGTTCTCAAATTCAACCATGCTTTTAAACTTTATTTTGGAGATTCTGCATAGCATGAGTACTGTCCTCAACAATCCTTTTTTAACTAATTGGTCTTTAGACTATTCATAACAGCTTTGAAAAATATTGGGTGTGAAAAGGTCTGATGTGAATGGTCAAAAGACCAATTAGTGTACACAAATATACTAATTGGGCTGCCTGTGTAAACACAGCCGTAGTGTCTTCATCAATGTGCACAGTCCTTGTATGTTTAAAATCGAAATCATTTATGCATGAGCACAGGAGGACACCATGACCCTGGGGACTGCAGATGGGACTGCAGTTGATCATCCCTTACAAATGGATTTCCCCAAGGGAAGTCTGCAAGGTCAAGTGGAGAAGAGCATAACTATCCTGTAATGAGCATCCTGTACGTGTCAGTGTGTGTGTGTGTGTGTGTGTGTGTGTGTGTGTGTGTGTGTGTGTGTGTGTGTGTGTGTGTGTGTGTGTGTGTGTGTGTGTGTGTGTGTGTGTGTGTGTGTGTGTGTGTGTGTGTGTGTGTGTGTGTGTGTGTGTGTGTGTGTGTGTGTGTGTGTAGCAGTGCATTTAGCTACTTGTGCTGCTGTGTGTCAGTGCATTTAGCTACTTGTGCTGCTGTGTGTCAGTGCATTTAGCTACTTGTGCTGCTGTGTGTCAGTGCATTTAGCTACTTGTGCTGCTGTGTGTCAGTGCATTTAGCTACTTGTGCTGCTGTGTGTCAGTGCATTTAGCTACTTGTGCTGCTGTGTGTCAGTGAGAGTGGTAGCTACTTTATGTGTGAATGTGTGTGTGTTGATGTGTGTGTTTAGCTTCCTGGGCGTGTGTTGTGTGTATGCATCAGAGCATGTCACTGTGTATGCATACCTGAGTTTGTGTTGCACCAGGGCAGCGGTGGCTCCTTGCCGGTGGAGCCTGAGCCTGCCAAACTCCTTGTAGCCGCGGTAGTACTGCTGGATCAGCACGGCCGCCCGCCTGCTCTGCTGGAACTTCTTCTGCTCCTGGTAGCTGCGGAACTTACTCTGGATAAGAATGGCGGCCTGCGTCATCTTCTTATAAAGTGCATACTGCCACAAAAAGGACCAGAGAGAGGAGGATATACAGAGTCAGGAACAGGGGGTTGGGAAGACCCAAACGATGGCCTCAAATGCACACATATATTGCCTGATTCATACTATATGGCCAAACCAAACCAAGCCAAACTAGGCTGACCTGGTTAGGCATTCACTATAGTTGCTGGAAGCGTGCTGGAAAGGAAAATAGACTAGCCAACATAATAGGGCCCTAGAGTCGGCCCTAGAGTGTGAATCAGGCAATATTACTGGACTGATGTAGGTTATGAGTATCAATATAACCAAGTCAAGTGTGATAATCAAGTGAAGCTAGGTAGCATTGTTTCATCATCTGAGACAGTCAAAAAAACAAGCAAATTTTGCCATGTGTTCTGCCCTCTGGTGGCTTTGAGTCTCTAGTGACTCTTATCAAGGAGTGCCATTTTAAACCCTAAAACTTTTTTTACAAAAATAACCATTTAAAAATGAAAGACAGTGAAAAGATGTTACCTTCAAGGCTATCCATGTTAGCTTGTAAACAAAGCAAAGGTGAGATTGTGAATCACAAACAGGCATGAACAAGGATCAGCCTGAGCCTAGAAAAATGGACTAAACTGAATAAAGTGAAACGCTTGTCTAAAAGTCCCTAATTAATGTATTACAATCTGTCCTGGATCTAACCAGTATCTGTAAGGTCATGGAATATGGACAACACATCTCCATGTGTGTTGTAAGGGGCTGACTGTACCCAGCTTACCTGTTTGTATTTCTTGTAACAACGCTGAATGACTGCTGCAGCTACTTCCTGTTGCTCTCTGAATGGGCGTCCCTGTGAGAGAGTAGAGTAGGAGAAGTCAGAGGTCAGAGTATTGGAAGTGGTGTAGTAGTCTATTATAGAGGGCCACTGCTCCCTGAGGTCCCTTCCTGGGCCCAGGGCCCTGGTTGTCTGGAGGACAGACAGAGGACCTGAGGTTGAGGACGCTGGGGGAGAGGCTCCATCCTGGGCTGGGAGAGAAGAGAGGTAGCTGGTGGTGCCAGCCCAGTGTTGCTCTCCTCCCCAGTCTCAGCTGGCAGAGGGGTAGAACAGATGACTGTGAACGACAGCGAACAGTTTGAGACGTGGAAAGTCATTAAAGCTAGCTATGGGGGATAGGTAGCAAGGTGAGGAAGTGGGGCAGGTGGGGGCGAAGTGAGGCTGGGCGGGGTGTGTGGAGCTGGTTAAGGACAGGCAGCAGAGGGCACCACACACATTATTTAAAGAGTAAGAGAGAGAGGGAAAGAGAAAGAGAGGGACAGAGATAGAGAGATTATAGGGAGCAGGGAAGACGGAGCAGTGCAGTCGTTCCTTAAAGCAAGGCCATGCTCTGCTCGAAGCAAACTTTGCCCATGCTGAAACCACAGGGACCACATAGTTTGAGTGTGTCTTAGTGAGACAGATACAGAGAAAGAAAGATGGGATAACATATGAGGGTTAATTAACCTATTAACATAATCCATTGATGATTACTGGGTGAGCATAGATACTCAGAACACTTGGACACAGACCAGGATGTAGTTTTGTTCATATAGCAACCTTTCCAGATTCAAGGGACCCATTCATAACTTGACATTTCACCTGATAACATTAAGGTCAACACCACATCAAAATAGAGTGGAAGTCCTAATAACGTTGCTGTACATTGTTTTGTACAGCAGGTTTGTTACTGTGTGTGGTACCTCATCCCGGCCTGTACCTTGTACTTGCGGAAGGCAGTTTGGACGAGACGGGCGGCCTCGTACAGCTCCCTCTGCTCGGGGTCGGACAGGGTGAGCTGGGCCAAGTCTCTCTCCACCTTGTTGTTAGAGGCCTGGAGGAACTCGCTCCAGTCGGCCGGGGAGGGCAGGGTGGGCCTCTCCATGGACCCCTCCCTCAGGGGAGACCCCCCTGGGCTGGGGCTGGAGGATGGAGTCAGAGGATCACTGTACAGAGATCTGGAAGGTGAGAGAGCCAGGGAGGAGCAGGCGATGGTGACAGTTTAAAAAGTAGTCAGCTCAGGGTTGTCATTTGAAGATATATACTGAACAAAAATATAAAATGCAATTATGCCCTAATCTATGGATTTCACATGACTGGGAAGAGGTACAGCCACCCACTGGGGAGCCAGGCCTTGCCAATCAGAATAAGTTTCCCCCCCAAAAAGGGCTTTATTACAGACAGAAATACTCCTCAGCATTTGGAGGTCTTGAGGTAGCGTGGTTACACGTGGTCTGCAGTTTTGAGGCCAGTTTGACGTATTGCCAAATTCTCTAAAACAACGTTGGAGGCAGCTTACGACAGAGAAATGAAAATAAAATGATCTGGCAACAGCTTTGTTGAACATTCCTGCAGTCAGCATGCCAATTGCACGCTCCCTCAAAACTTGAGACATCTGTGGCATTGTGTTGTGTGACAAAACTGCACATTTTAAAGTGGCCTTCTATTGTTCCCAGCACAAGGTGCACCTGTGTAATGATCATGCTGTTTAATCATATTCTTGATATGCCACACCTGCCAGGTGGATGGATTATCTTGGCAAATGAGATATGCTCACTAACAGAGATGTACAAATTTGTGCTCAAAATTTGAGAGAAATAAGCTTTTTGTGCATATGGAACATTTCTGGGATTTTATATTTCAGCTCATGAAACATGGGACCAACACTTTACATGGTGCGTTTATATTTCTGTTCAGTGTAGTTCCAATAGACTACTGCTATGTCAAGCACAGAAAATATTTTGTAAAACATTTAGGGTCAGATTCCCAGATCAGAATTAAGCCTACAAATACTCCGTTGCACATTAGACAAGGTATAATCTTCATTTGCGTACAGGAAACCAGACCTAGATCACATTCAGTCCAGAGTGCGTCTCTGTTGTGTTGCTCACCGTAGCTGTATGATGCTGGGAAGCTGCTCCATGTCTCCGAGGTAACTGGCCAACCAGCTCATGGTGTTGCTGACCCCAGCACTGTCCAGGGGCACTCCATCCAGGGCCACAAAGTCCTCCCTTTTGATTCTCTCTGGGGTCGCCTCAATGATATGCTCTGCCAGAGTCATCATGTTGTCCTGCAGGGGGAGAATCACCCAGGATTGAGTATACTATAGATCACACACTTAGCACATTGTCATGTCATTGCCTATTGTCTTGTAAACTCTGCTTTTTGGTTATTGTGCAACATTCTTATTTTCATTGTCTGAGATGTTTCCACATTATGAGGGTTGAGTGTGAGAATTCAATCTAAGGAACAATGAACATTAAACATGATCCATGTCAAGAGGATGATTATGATCATAACGATCACAATAATTGTTATTGTTATTGCTGTGCTGTCCTCCCTCTCATCTCCCAGGCTCAGCCTCAGTAGCAGTGTGACTGTGATGGATGGCAGAAGGCTCCCTTGGCTGTGAGAGCCGATCAATGGATGGAGTTTATTATGTGGTGATGGAGGTCCACGCACTGCCAGGGAGGCCTAGGTTCTATGTGCGTGTGCGTGTGTGTGTGCGTGCGTGTGTGTGTGTGCGTGCGTGCGTGCATGCGTGTGTGTGTTGACTTCACACGTCAGGGCGTCCAGTGGCACGGCCCAACAGAGCTGCAGGTGGTCAATTTCAATCTTCGTGTCATGTTTATTAACTGACAGTCCAGATTGATAGACTTGATGTTGCATCTATGACATGCTACAGATATGTTGGTCTGGTAAACTAGTGTGAATGTAAGTGCAATGAGCAGGCGGATGAACAGGGTTGGCAGTGGTGTGAGTGGTAAACAGTAGAGTAACTGTCTTCACTAAAGACATGGTAAAAAGTACAGTAACTATCTCTAGCAAACGTATGATAAAGAGTAGACTTGAATAAAGAGACAGTGGAGAGTAGGGTGTGTTCACTGACCTGCAGGTTGTCCATCTGCGTCATACAGTCCCGGTTCTCCAGGTGTTCTCTGTAGGAAAACAGCTCAGTGTCCACCATCTCTCTCTCAGCCATCACCAGCATGTTCCCCAGCTGTTCCCTCTGTCTCAGCCTGCTAGCCAGCTTCTCCTTCCCCAGGCTGCTGCCCCCAGAGTCCCCTGAACCCTTTCTGCCTAAGCCCCTGCTGGAGAAACCCTCCCTAGAGCTCCACTTGGCTACCCCTGCTCCTCCAGAGCTTCCCCCACCCGAGAGACTTTTGTCTGGGCTGAGGCCCTCAGGGGACGGGCTCTTGGTACTGAAGGACAGCTTGTGGAGCTGCTGTTGCTCCAGGCTCAGCGGGACAGACATGGCCTTGTCGGGCCTGGCCTGGAACAGCTCCGGGTTGGGCTTGTGTTTCTTGGCTAAGGGAAGGTCTCGCTGGCACTCACTGCTGTAGTAGTTGGAGGGTTCAGATCTCGGCCTTCTCAAGTCTGCAGAAGGGTTACAAGATACTATTTTAGAGCCATTTAAGCAAACTGTATCAACAAAACTTTGTTGTCTAAAGGTATTTTCCATTGCCCCTTTCCCCCACTGATACCAGTGTGGGGCCTCCTTCTCCTTCAGTCTGCATTGACCTGGGTTGAGGTTGGTGGAGGTGGTGGAGGTAGTGGTGGTGGTGGCGGTGCCGCCTTTCTTTCCGCCGGGCGCCATCACGCCGTCGCTGGCCCATGTGACCATCCAGCTGTCTGAGGTGGGAGCATCGTGGGGGGTTGGGGAGAAGGACATGCGCGTGGTGGGGGGCAGAGGTGCAGGGGGCTGCTGTTCCTCTCTCTGCAGCTGCTCCAGACACTCGGCCAGCTTGGTGTGGCCGCGGGAGCGGGCGATGGACAGGGGCAGGCGTCCCAGAGAGTCAGGGATGGCCAGGGCCCGTCGGTCCCACTTATACAGGACCACTGCCGCTTCCAAGTGACCCAGGGCACACGCCCACATCTACAGAGAACACAGCAGGGGCACAGGTCAGAGGTAGCAGGTCAATGGACACCGAGGGATGGCTCTAGTAACTAAGTTCAACTTCCAAGTGAATTCTTTATGAAACAATTTATTGGAGACTTCATGAAAGACCCCTGCAGTGCTTTCATGAGATAAAGCTCTCTATATCTTACCAGAGGGGTGCAGGAGAAGTGGTCCACATTGAGTGGGTCCACCTCCAGCTCCAGGTCAATGCTGTCTGCATGCTTGGTGCTGGTGGGGGATAGAGAAGAACACTGTTAGACTCTTAGACTAAACTCTGGATAAAATAGATAGATTCGTGCTTTATTGACAGCTTTTTAATACATTATTTTCTAGTCCTAAACTAGTTCCATAATAGATATTCCTAGGTCCTAGGGTCTCTCTGTACGGTATATTAACATTACATTTAGAACCAGTCAATAAGAGGCCTCTGAAGTTCTCACTCACCGCCACTTGATGAGTGTCTGGATGAGAGTGGCGTAGCCCTGCCCAGCGGCCAGGTGGAGCAGGGTCATGCCCCTGAAGGTCTTGGAGTGGATCAGGTGTTTGGACTTGGCCCAGCAGGCCCGGTTCATCATCTTCTCACACACCACCACCACACGGCTCTCAAAGCTGCTGCCCGCCTGACCCTGCCCTGACACACACTGACAACACACACAAACACAACAGGTGTTACTTTCAACTACAACACCAACACTTTACAACACTTTACAACACCTGACACAGAGTATGTTTTTTCCATGTAATCGTCTGTAAGCCAAATATCTACCAAATACAGTACATCAAATGAAATAGCACATTTCCTATAGTATGATGTACCTTACCTGTGTCTGGCTGTTGTTACCACCACTACCTCCTCCTCCTCCACCTCCTGCTCCTCCTCCTGCTCCTGCACCTCCTCCGCTGCCCTGCTGGTGATGGGAGGCCATCTCTGCCATCCGTCTCTCCATCTGCTCCAGGCGCTCCAGGATGGACATTCTGAACTGGTTATCTGCAACATAGGCACATAACACACGTCAGCATCCATAGACCTACAGTATAATATATGGTCAACAGTGACACCCAGTTAGTACTGCCGCATGGTACCTATAAAGGCATCTGTAGAAATTGGACGAACTTTCCAACACAGACACACACACACACACGTCAGCACCTATTAGTGATCCTGGTTAGTCCTACTAGTGTCTTATGGTACTTATGAAGGCATAAAGACAGTATCTGAAACACAGGCACATACACTGAGTGTACAAACACACAGGTCTGCAAACCAGTGTCCACTACAGTGTCATATTGCATACATGCTGAACATGTAGGCATTTATACAGAATCAAGCCTATCGGTAAGCACATTACATACAGTATAAGATTGAGTACTGTCCAACCGCACAACATGTCTAACCACACCATGTCCAACCACACATCATGTCGAACCACACACCATGTCTAACCACACAACATGTCTAACCACACACCATGTCTAACCACACACCATGTCTAACCACACACCATGTCTAACCACACACCATGTCCAACCACACACCATGTCTAACCACACACCATGTCTAACCACACCATGTCCAACCACACACCATGTCGAACCACACACCATGTCTAACCACACCATGTCCAACCACACAACATGACTAACCACACACCATGTCCAACCACACACCATGTCGAACCACACACCATGTCTAACCACACAACATGTCTAACCACACACCATGTCTAACCACACACCATGTCTAACCACACACCATGTCTAACCACACAACATGTCTAACCACACACCATGTCCAACCACACACCATGTCTAACCACACACCATGTCCAACCACACAACATGTCTAACCACACACCAGGTCCAACAACACACCATGTCTAACCACACACCATGTCCAACCACACACCATGTCCAACCAAACAACATGTCTAACCACACATGTTCAACCACACACCATGGCCAACCACACACCATATTCAACCATACACCATATTCAACCACACACCATGTCTAACCACACACCATGTCCAACCACACACCATGTCCAACCACACAACATGTCTAACCACACACCAGGTCCAACAACACACCATGTCTAACCACACACCATGTCCAACCACACACCATGTCTAACCAGACAACATGTCTAACCACACATGTTCAACCACACACCATGTCCAACCACACACCATATTCAACCACACACCATATTCAACCACACACCATGTCTAACCACACACCATGTCCAACCACACACCATGTCTAATCACACACCATGTCTAACCACACACCATGTCTAACCAAACACCATGTCTAACCACACACCATGTCTAACCACACACCATGTCCAACCACACACCATGTCTAACCACACAACATGTCTAACCAAACACCATGTCTAACCACACACCATGTCTAACCACACACCATGTCCAACCACACACCATGTCTAACCACACACCATGTCTAACCACACACCATGTCTAACCACACAACATGTCTAACCACACACCATGTCTAACCAAACACCATGTCTAACCACACACCAAGTCTAACCACACACCATGTCTAACCAAACACCATGTCTAACCACACACCATGTCTAACCAAACACCATGTCTAACCACACACCATGTCTAACCACACACCATGTCCAACCACACACCATGTCTAACCACACAACATGTCTAACCACACACCATGTCCAACCACACACCGTGTCTAACTACACATCATGTCTAACCACACAACATGTCTAACCACACATCATGTCTAACCACACAACATGTCTAACCACACAACATGTCTAACCACACAACATGTCTAACCACACACCATGTCTAACCACACACCATATCCAACCGCACAACATGTCTAACCACACACCATGTCTAACCACACACCGTGTCCAACCGCACAACATGTCTAACCACACACCATGTCCAACCACACACCGTGTCTAACTACACATCATGTCTAACCACACACCATGTCTAACCACACACCATGTCCAACCGCACAACATGTTTCACCACACACCATGTCTAACCACACAACATGTCTAACCACGCACCATGTCTAACCACACACCATGTCCAACCGCACAACATGTTTCACCACACACCATGTCTAACTACACATCATGTCTAACCACACAACATGTTTCACCACACACCATGTCCAACCACACAACATGTCTAACCACACAACATGTTTCACCACACACCATGTCCAACCACACAACATGTCTAACCACACAACATGTTTCACCACACACCATGTCCAACCACACACCATGTCCAACCGCACAACATGTTTCACCACACACCATGTCTAACTACACATCATGTCTAACCACACAACATGTTTCACCACACACCATGTCCAACCACACAACATGTCTAACCACACAACATGTTTCACCACACACCATGTCCAACCACACAACATGTCTAACCACACAACATGTTTCACCACACACCATGTCCAACCACACAACATGTTTCACCACACACCATGTCCAACCACACAACATGTTTCACCACACACCATGTCCAACCACACAACATGTTTCACCACACACCATGTCCAACCACACAACATGTTTCACCACACACCATGTCCAACCACACAACATGTTTCACCACACACCATGTCCAACCACACAACATGTTTCACCACACACCATGTCCAACCACACAACATGTTTCACCACACACCATGTCCAACCACACAGCATGTTTCACCACACACCATGTCCAACCACACAACATGTTTCACCACACACCATGTCCAACCACACAACATGTTTCACCACACACCATGTCCAACCACACAACATGTTTCACCACACACCATGTCCAACCACACAACATGTTTCACCACACACCATGTCCAACCACACAACATGTTTCACCACACACCATGTCCAACCACACAACATGTTTCACCACACACCATGTCCAACCACACAACATGTTTCACCACACACCATGTCCAACCACACACCATGTCCAACCACACAACATGTTTCACCACACACCATGTCCAACCACACAACATGTTTCACCACACACCATGTCCAACCGCACAACATGTTTCACCACACACCATGTCTAACCACACAACATGTCTAACCACACACCATGTCTAACCACACACCATGTCCAACCGCACAACATGTTTCACCACACACCATGTCTAACTACACATCATGTCTAACCACACAACATGTTTCACCACACACCATGTCCAACCACACAACATGTCTAACCACACAACATGTTTCACCACACACCATGTCTAACTACACATCATGTCTAACCACACAACATGTTTCACCACACACCATGTCCAACCACACAACATGTCTAACCACACAACATGTTTCACCACACACCATGTCCAACCACACAACATGTCTAACCACACAACATGTTTCACCACACACCATGTCCAACCACACAACATGTTTTACCACACACCATGTCCAACCACACAACATGTTTCACCACACACCATGTCTAACCACACACCATGTCTAACCACACAACATGTTTCACCACACACCATGTCTAACCACACACCATGTCCAACCACACACCATGTCTAACCACACACCATGTCCAACCACACACCATGTCTAACCACACACCATGTCCAACCACACACCATGTCTAACCACACACCATGTCTAACCACACACCATGTCTAACCACACACCATGTCTAACCACACACCATGTCTAACCACACACCATGTCCAACCACACAACATGTCTAACCACACACCATGTCTAACCACACACCATGTCCAACCACACACCATGTCTAACCACACACCATGTCCAACCACACAACATGTTTCACCACACACCATGTCCAACCACACAACATGTTTCACCACACACCATGTCTAACCACACACCATGTCTAACCACACAACATGTTTCACCACACACCATGTCTAACCACACACCATGTCCAACCACACACCATGTCTAACCACACACCATGTCTAACCACACAACATGTTTCACCACACACCATGTCTAACCACACACCATGTCCAACCACACACCATGTCTAACCACACACCATGTCCAACCACACACCATGTCTAACCACACACCATGTCCAACCACACACCATGTCTAACCACACACCATGTCTAACCACACACCATGTCTAACCACACACCATGTCTAACCACACACCATGTCTAACCACACACCATGTCCAACCACACACCATGTCTAACCACACACCATGTCCAACCACACACCATGTCTAACCACACACCATGTCCAACCACACACCATGTCTAACCACACACCATGTCTAACCACACACCATGTCTAACCACACACCATGTCTAACCACACACCATGTCTAACCACACACCATGTCCAACCACACAACATGTCTAACCACACACCATGTCTAACCACACACCATGTCCAACCACACAACATATACACCACTCATGTTCCATGATATGTTCATCTTCATCTAACATCTCATCATCTATGAAAATAAATGTCATCTGAACCTAATCATTATTAATCACAAGTACAGGGATAACAATAACATCAATCATTAACTTCATCACAACAATTGCCTTTAGTAAAATAACATTTAAGGCCCATCAATCACCCACTAATGGCTACATGCACAGGAACTCAGTCATTCTTAAAAGCCTCTCATCCTACAGTACTCTGTCATCACAGACTAATTTGAAATGGATGATTGACCAGAGAGTGGATGGTGTACACACACACACACACACACACACACACACACACACACACACACACACACACACACACACACACACACACACACACACACACACACACACACACACACACACACACACACACACACACACACACACACACACACACACACACACACACACACACACACACACACACACACACACACACACACACACACACACGGCCCTAGACACTCTCTGAGGGGAGTCTGCAGATGAACCCTCACTCCTACTGATGAACCAACTAGTATATTATGACCAAGATTTCTAATTCCTGTGTGTTCTGCCCCAAAACATTCCATTGGCTTATATGGTAGGAGGGCTGAGAGTCACTGGACTAAATCAATCAACAAGCACCAGTCCATAGTCCTTTGCATGCATAAAAATGTATTTTATGCTTGAAGCCACAGAAGTCAAATCTAATGATGAGGACTAATTGGAGAGAAAAAAGCAAGTCAAATGGGTGGAGTAAGAAGCAGGACTGCACTCCATCAATTGCGTTAGAGGTCCCTTTAAACATTCTCAAGAGCTGTAATCTGACCTGTAGTTAGAGAGCTTTAGCACTCACACCAAATCCATTACACCATATCCTCTTTCACATTTTAGTAGATGCTCTTACCCAGAGCGACTTAAGAAGAGATACTGGGGTTAAGTGCTTTGCGCAAGGGCACATTGACAGTTTTTTTCACCTAGTCAACTCTGGGATTTGAACCAGCAACCTCTTGGTTACTGGCCTAACCCTCTTAACCACTAGGCTACCTGCCACACTAGAGGAGAGAACTCTATGCTCAAACAAGCCCACACACACACACACACGCAAATGCACACACATACACACACACACATACACACATACACCCACACAGACTGCTGTGCATAGACAGTGGGGTGTGATGCCCAGACAGTGAGCCCACTGCAGCAGGAGTGTGGAACACTGCATTAGCATACCTCATTTAGCCACTGTGAGGCTGTTTCTGTGGCAACCTGCTGCCGAGTAACTAAGCGACAGGAACATGCCTCTGTGTATATGTTTTGTTTCCTTCCTGCGGCATTGGCTTATTGATGAATGGGAGGGCAAGAAAAGCACTATGTTATAATAATGGTCATAGATATTTTATTTTTCCAGAGGGGACACTGCAGTAATGAACTTCCTAAGTGGGGAGCCACCACAGCAGGGACCCTTTGACATTTACACTACTGCCGTATCTTGGCAGTCAGTTGAAGGCAGAAGCTCTTGGAGAATGAATGTCATGCTTGGGTTCCCTATAAGTCAATATAAAAAGAGGTCAAGTAATTGTTAGTGTTACAAGAAAAACAATACAATCAAAGGCCAGTAAATTACTGCTATTACTGATGATGTGTGGTGGTTAGAAAATAGCAAATGGACGTTTATCCCACACACCCTCCTTGTGTCTCTCCACAGCGCTCATACTGTCACCAGCCAACACTGACACTGTTAAATTACAAACCCCAACAGTGATACCTTTCATTATCTCTCCATAGGTGGCTAAGGGAAAGGTGATGCTGAGGGCTGTAGAGGTACATCAGCCAGCCTATACCCTAGTGGTAGGAGGGGGAAGGTGTGGGTGAGAGGGAGGGGGTTAGGTAAGTCATAGCCCTGCAGCATGTCTAGGCACCAGGGTTATGCTCTCTGAGAGAGGGAGGAGAGAGGGAGAGGGGGAGAGAGACGGTGGCGGGGGCAGGAGGAGAGGACTAGCTGACATCTCTTTGTTCAGACACACTGCTGCAGTGTGCTGCAGTGCAGATGATGTCATTGCCACCTGATGCCTGCTGCTCTGAATGTGATGAACGTATACTGCAGAGGGAGGGGAGGAATGGAAGAGGGGAAGGGAGGGAGGAGGAAGGGGAGGGAGGAGGGGAGGAGACAGAAGAGGGATGGAGGAGGGGAGGGAGGGAGGAGGGAAGGGTAGGAAGGGGAGGGGAAAGAGGAGGGGAAAAGAGGAGGGGAGGGAGGAGGGAGGGACAAGGTGAGGGAGTGAGGGAGGGAGGAGGAGTGAGGGTGGAAGGATAGAGGGGACCATGCAGCCAGTGAAAACAGAAGTACAACAACACTCTGACATCACCAACACCCTCCTTGTGCTTTGTTCCTCCCTCTCTTGACAGTGTGTGATAGCACACGTCTATACTGTCACTCCCACAGTTAGGCAACTAGGCAGCAGCGGCACAGAGCTCTGACTGACAGGGAGCCTGGCACATCATATGAACAGTAACTCACTAATCACTTGCCCCAGAAAACATATAGAGACATGTTTTAGCTGACAAACAGGAGTTGCTCAAACTGGGTTTCTGTGTTTGAGTGAGCGATGGTTTTGTCTAAAAGACCAACGTAAATGCAGAAGGCAGCTCTTGTGTTCTACATAACATTCTATGACCTCCAGATCTTGTCTGTTACTTCCTTCACACCCGCTGATAATCCGAGCCCTCTAGTCTAGAGTGAGTGAGGAGCATGGGAACTCTATAATAACACCACTGCCTGAGTGCTCTAGTGTAGAGTGAGTGAGGAGCATGGGAACTCTATAATAACACCACTGCCTGAGTGCTCTAGCCTAGAGTGAGTGAGGAGCATGGGAACTCTATAATAACACCACTGCCTGAGTCCTCTAGTCTAGAGTGAGTGAGGAGCATGGGAACTCTATAATAACACCACTGCCTGAGTGCTCTAGTGTAGAGTGAGTGAGGAGCATGGGAACTCTATAATAACACCACTGCCTGAGTGCTCTAGTCTAGAGTGAGTGAGGAGCATGGGAACTCTATAATAACACCACTGCCTGAGTGCTCTAGTCTAGAGTGAGTGAGGAGCATGGGAACTCTATAATAACACCACTGCCTGAGTCCTCTAGTCTAGAGTGAGTGAGGAGCATGGAAACTCTATAATAACACCACTGCCTGAGTCCTCTAGTCTAGAGTGAGTGAGGAGCATGGGAACTCTATAATAACACCACTGCCTGAGTCCTCTAGTCTAGAGTGAGTGAGGAACATGGGAACTCTATAATAACATCACTGCCTGAGTGCTCTAGTCTAGAGTGAGTGAGGAGCATGGGAACTCTATAATAACACCACTGCCTGAGTGCTCTAGTCTAGAGTGAGTGAGGAGCATGGGAACTCTATAATAACACCACTGCCTGAGTGCTCTAGTGTAGAGTGAGTGAGGAGCATGGGAACTCTATAATAACACCACTGCCTGAGTCCTCTAGTCTAGAGTGAGTGAGGAGCATGGGAACTCTATAATAACACCACTGCCTGAGTCCTCTAGTCTAGAGTGAGTGAGGAGCATGGGAACTCTATAATAACACCACTGCCTGAGTGCTCTAGTGTAGAGTGAGTGAGGAGCATGGGAACTCTATAATAACACCACTGCCTGAGTGCTCTAGTCTAGAGTGAGTGAGGAGCATGGGAACTCTATAATAACACCACTGCCTGAGTGCTCTAGTCTAGAGTGAGTGAGGAGCATGGGAACTCTATAATAACACCACTGCCTGAGTCCTCTAGTCTAGAGTGAGTGAGGAGCATGGAAACTCTATAATAACACCACTGCCTGAGTCCTCTAGTCTAGAGTGAGTGAGGAGCATGGGAACTCTATAATAACACCACTGCCTGAGTCCTCTAGTCTAGAGTGAGTGAGGAACATGGGAACTCTATAATAACACCACTGCCTGAGTGCTCTAGTCTAGAGTGAGTGAGGAGCATGGGAACTCTATAATAACACCACTGCCTGAGTGCTCTAGTCTAGAGTGAGTGAGGAGCATGGGAACTCTATAATAACACCACTGCCTGAGTGCTCTAGTCTAGAGTGAGTGAGGAGCATGGGAACTCTATAATAACACCACTGCCTGAGTGCTCTAGTCTAGAGTGAGTGAGGAGCATGGGAACTCTGTAATAACACCACTGCCTGAGTCCTCTAGTCTAGAGTGAGTGAGGAGCATGGAAACTCTATAATAACACCACTGCCTGAGTCCTCTAGTCTAGAGTGAGTGAGGAGCATGGGAACTCTATAATAACACCACTGCCTGAGTCCTCTAGTCTAGAGTGAGTGAGGAGCATGGGAACTCTATAATAACACCACTGCCTGAGTCTCTAGTCTAGAGTGAGTGAGGAGCATGGGAACTCTATAATAACATCACTGCCTGAGTGCTCTAGTCTAGAGTGAGTGAGGAGCATGGGTACTCTATAATAACACCATTGCATGAGTCCTCTAGTCTAGAGTAGGTGAGGAGCATGGGAACTCTATAATAACACCACAGCCTGATTCCTCTAGTCTAGAGTGAGTGAGGAGCATGGGAACTCTATAATAACACCACTGCCTGAGTCCTCTAGTCTAGAGTGAGTGAGGAGCATGGGAACTCTATAATAACACCACTGCCTGAGTGCTCTAGTCTAGAGTGAGTGAGGAGCATGGGAACTCTATAATAACACCACTGCCTGAGTCTTCTAGTCTAGAGTGAGTGAGGAGCATGGGTACTCTATAATAACACCATTGCCTGAGTCCTCTAGTCTAGAGTAGGTGAGGAGCATGGGAACTCTATAATAACACCACAGCCTGATTCCTCTAGTCTAGAGTGAGTGAGGAGCATGGGAACTCTATAATAACACCACTGCCTGAGTCCTCTAGTCTAGAGTGAGTGAGGAGCATGGGAACTCTATAATAACACCACTGCCTGAGTCCTCTAGTCTAGAGTGAGTGGGGAGCATGGGAACTCTATAATAACACCACTGCCTGAGTCCTCTAGTCTAGAGTGAGTGAGGAGCATGGGTACTCTATAATAACACCACTGCCTGAGTCCTCTAGTCTAGAGTGAGTGAGGAGCATGGGTACTCTATAATAACACCATTGCCTGAGTCCTCTAGTCTAGAGTAGGTGAGGAGCATGGGTACTCTATAATAACACCACTGCCTGAGTCCTCTAGTCTCGAGTGAGTGAGGAGCATGGGTACTCTATAATAACACCATTGCCTGAGTCCTCTAGTCTAGAGTAGGTGAGGAGCATGGGAACTCTATAATAACACCACTGCCTGAGTCCTCTAGTCTAGAGTGAGTGAGGAGCATGGGTACTCTATAATAACACCACTGCCTGAGTCCTCTTGTCTAGAGTAGGTGAGGAGCATGGGAACTCTATAATAACACCACAGCCTGAACACTCTAAGGTAAGTGAGGATCATGCATGCTAAGCATATGGCGAATGTGACAACACCTCTACCTGTCCCAATCATCCTCTGCTCCACTGTGACTCTCATTAACAGCACTCTGGGACCATATGTGTTGGGGTCCCTGCTGACATTGTAGTTGGTCTATAGGTCTCCTGAGTGTCACCCTGTCACCCCCCTCCCCACACATGTTAGCCATCTGCTCTCGCTCTTTGAGCTGCTGGGCTGAACTGAAAAACAGGCCAACAGGACAAAATTCTACAGGCTCGTTCATCCTATACAGCCAGTGCAGACACTACATAGATACTACATAGACACTACATAACACCTTAATAAGTGAGAAGGGAACAACAGTACTAATATCAACACATCGGGTATAGTCTAAAGTCCAAAGCTTCAAGTGATGTGTGTGAGGACTTTTGGAGCACTCAGTGCAGTAGAGAACAGCTCTCTGTCCTAGCCGAGGGATACGAGGCCACTGTCTATTTCCCTGCAGATACACACTGCACAGGCTGAGCGAGCGCAACACAGACACACGGTCTTATATCAATCTATTTTGGAGACATTAGGTAACTCTATGATAGATTGGGCGAACAAGGTACAAGGAGCTTATCAAGCACGTACATTACATGACCAAAATTCCGTCGACACCTGAGCTTCCACTCTTCTGGGAAGAGCTTCCACTCTTCTGGGAAGGCTTTCCACTCGATGTTGGAACATTGCTGTGGGGACTTGCTTCCATTCAGCCACAAGAGCATTAGTGAGGTCAGGCACTGATGTTGGGCGATTAGGCCTGGCTCTCAGTCGGTGTTCCAAGTGTGTTTGATGGGGTTGAGGTCAGTGAACCAAGCCTAGCCCGAACCATCAAAATTAGCCCCAGACCATTATTCCTCATCCACCAAACTATACAGTTGGCACTATGCATTGGGGCAGGTAGGACTACCAGATGGAGAAGCATGAGTCATCACTCCAGAGAACGTGTTTCCACTGCTCCAGTGTCCAATGGGGGCAAGCTTTACACCACTCTAGCCAACATTTGGCATTGCACATGGTGATCTTAGGCTTGTGCGCTGCTGCTCGGTCACAGAAACACATTTCTACATTTTAGAATAATAGTGAAGACATAAAAACTATTAATTAACACATATGGAATCAAGTAGTAACCAAGAACGTGTTAAACCAATCAAAATATATTTTATATTTGAGTTTCTTCAAAGTAGCCAACATCCAAGCTGAATCACATCCGGCCATGATTGGGAGTCTCATAGGGTGGTGCATAATTGGACCAGCGTCATCCGGATTTGGCCGGGGTAGGCCATCATTGTAAATAAGAATTTGTTCTTAACTGACTTGCCTAGTTAAAAAAAGGTTAAATATATATATTTTTTAAATGCCTTGATGACAGCTTTACACACTCTTGGAATTCTCTCAACCAGCTTCATAAAGTAGTCAGTCACCTGGAAAGCATTTAAATTAACAGGTGTGCCTTGTTAAAAGTTCATTTGTGGAATTTCTTTCCTTCTTAATGCGTTTGAGCCAATCAGTTGTGTTGGAACAAGGTCGGGTTGGTATACAGAAGATTGCCCTATTTGGTAAAAGACCAAGTCCATATTATGGCAAGAACAGCTCAAATAAGCAAAGAGAAACGACAGTCCCTCATTACTTTAAGGCATGAAGGTCAGTCAAATGTGGAACATTTCAAGAACTTTTAACATTTCTTCAAGTGCAGTCGCAAAAACCATCAAGCGCTATGATGACACTGACTCTCATGAGGACCACCACAGGAAAGGAAGACCCAGAGTTACCTCTGCTGCAGAGGATAAGTTCATCAGAGCTCCAGCCTCAGAAATTTCAGCCCAAATAACTGCTTCACAGAGTTCAAGTAACAGACATCTCAACATCAACTGTTCAGAGGAGACTGCGTGAATCAGGCCTTCATGGTCGAATTGCTGCAAAGAAACTAAAAACTAGACACTTGCTTGGGCCAAGAAACACTAGAAATTGACAATAGACCGGTGGAAATCTGTCCTTTGGTCTGGAGTCCAAATTTTAGATTTTTGGTTCCAACCTCCATGTCTTTGTGAGACGCAGTGAACGGTGAACGGATTATCTCCACATGTGTAGTTACCACCATAAAGCATGGAGCAGGAGGTGTGATGATGTGGGGGTGTTTTGCTTGTGACACTGTCAGTGATTTATTTAGAATTCAAGGCACACTTAACCAGCATGGCTACCACAGCATTCTGCAGCGATACGCCATCTCATCTGGTTTGGGCTTAGTGGAACTATCATTTGTTTTTCAACAGGACAATGACCCAACACACCTCCAGGCTGTGTAAGGGCTATTTGACCAAGAAGGAGAGTGATGAAGTGCTGCATCAGATGACCTGGCCTCCACAATCACCGTACCTCAACCCAATTGAGATGGTTGGTGATGAGTTGGACTGCAGATTGAAGGAAAAGCAGCCAACAAGTGCTCAGCATATGTGGGAACTCCTTCAAGACAGCTGGAAAAGCATTCCATGTGAAGCTGGTTGAGAGAATGCCTAGAGTGTGCAAAGCTGTCATCAAGGCAATGGGTGGCTACTTTGAAGAATCTAAAATCCAAAATATAGTTTTATTTGTTGAAAACGTTTTTGGTACTACAGTTGAAGTCGGAAGTTTACATACACCTTACACTTCAAATACACTTAAACTCACATTTTCACAATTCTTATGTTATTTCATAGTTTTGATGTCTTCACTATTATTCTACAATATGGAAAATAGTCAATATAAAGAAAAATCATTGAATGAGTAGGTGTGTCCAAACTTTTGACTGGTACTGTATAGTGTTTTTGCAGTTAATTAGCTCTCAATGTATGATGTAGTAGCATGGAGTGGAAGGCATGTGGAAGGCCACAGGAGACTAGCTAAGCATCAATGATGAATATTCTGCCCCCCTTATCCACAGTTTCACTACAAATGTGTTTCCTACCAGACTCTCCTCGGCCTCCCTATAGGCATCACCATACAGCAATGCTATGTCTGGCCGTTGATATGGCGAGAATCTGCTAGAAGTCCAGGTAGTCTGCTGGGACCCCAGTGTTCTTAGGAGTGAAAGAGAATAGTCTGGATAATAACAAATAACAACAACAAATCACAAAGACCTAGACTAGCACTGCTTCTTTAAGACGAATGGACTGCTGGGGCCCGGTGTTTACATTCTCTGTGTAGAGCTATGGGTTGGCAGAGTGTGAGCTGACACCTTTAATCATCCTCACAGTCACATACCAACCTGTGTGTCTTCTAATCCCAATCAAACCTATTGGACCTCATCATTATCTCTATGATGCTACTGTAGCAAATGCCCACATGCTCTGTACCAATTAAAGACTGTGGCTATATCAAACCCCCACATGCTCTGTACCAATTAAAGACTGTGGCTATATCAAACCCCCACATGTTCTGTACAAATTAAAGACTGTGGCTATATCAAACCCACACATGTTCTGTACCAATTAAAGACTGTGGCTATATCAAACCCCTACATGTAGCCTAATTGAAAGGCTATGGCTATATCAAACCCCCACATGTAGCCTAATTGAAAGGCTATGGCTATATCAAACCCCCACATGTAGCCTAATTGAAAGGCTGTGGCTATATCAAACCCCCACACGTAGCCTAATTGAAAGGCTATGGCTATATCAAACCCCTACATGTAGCCTAATTGAAAGGCTGTGGCTATATCAAACCCCTACATGTAGCCTAATTGAAAGGCTGTGGCTATATCAAACCCCCACATGTAGCCTAATTGAAAGGCTATGGCTATATCAAACCCCCACATGTAGCCTAATTGAAAGGCTATGGCTATATCAAACCCCCACACGTAGCCTAATTGAAAGGCTATGGCTAAAGCAAACCCCTACATGTAGCCTAATTGAAAGGCTATGGCTATATCAAACCCCCACATGTAGCCTAATTGAAAGGCTATGGCTATATCAAACCCCCACATGTAGCCTAATTGAAAGGCTATGGCTATATCAAACCCCCACATGTAGCCTAATTGAAAGGCTATGGCTATATCAAACCCCCACATGTAGCCTAATTGAAAGGCTATGGCTATATCAAACCCCCACATGTAGCCTAATTGTAAGGCTATGGCTATATCAAACCCCCACACATAGCCTAATTGAAAGGCTATGGCTATATCAAACCCCCACATGTAGCCTAATTGAAAGGCTATGGCTATATCAAACCCCCACATGTAGCCTAATTGAAAGGCTATGGCTATATCAAACCCCACATGTAGCCTAATTGAAAGGCTATGGCTATATCAAACCCCCACACATAGCCTAATTGAAAGGCTATGGCTATATCAAACCCCCACATGTAGCCTAATTGAAAGGCTATGGCTATATCAAACCCCCACATGTAGCCTAATTGAAAGGCTATGGCTATATCAAACCCCCACATGTAGCCTAATTGAAAGGCTATGGCTATATCTATAAACCCCCACATGTAGCCTAATTGAAAGGCTATGGCTATATCAAACCCCCACATGTAGCCTAATTGAAAGGCTATGGCTATATCAAACCCCCACATGTAGCCTAATTGAAAGGCTATGGCTATATCAAACCCCACATGTAGCCTAATTGAAAGGCTATGGCTATATCAAACCCCACATGTAGCCTACTTGAAAGAAAGGCTATGGCTATATCAAACCCCCACATGTAGCCTAATTGAAAGGCTATGGCTATATCAAACCCCCACATGTAGCCTAATTGAAAGGCTATGGCTATATCAAACCCCACATGTAGCCTAATTGAAAGGCTATGGCTATATCAAACCCCACATGTAGCCTAATTGAAAGGCTATGGCTATATCAAACCCCCACATGTAGCCTAATTGAAAGGCTATGGCTATATCAAATCCCCACATGTAGCCTAATTGAAAGGCTATGGCTATATCAAACCCCCACATGTAGCCTAATTGAAAGGCTATGGCTATATCAAACCCCTACATGTAGCCTAATTGAAAGGCTATGGCTATATCAAATCCCCACATGTAGCCTAATTGAAAGGCTATGGCTATATCAAACCCCCACATGTAGCCTAATTGAAAGGCTATGGCTATATCAAACCCCCACATGTAGCCTAATTGAAAGGCTATGGCTATATCAAACCCCCACATGTAGCCTAATTGAAAGTCTATGGCTATATCAAACCCCCACATGTAGCCTAATTGAAAGTCTATGGCTATATCAAACCCCCACATGTAGCCTAATTGAAAGTCTATGGCTATATCAAACCCCCACACGTAGCCTAATTGAAAGGCTATGGCTATATCAAACCCCCACATGTAGCCTAATTGAAAGGCTATGGCTATATCAAACCCCCACACGTAGCCTAATTGAAAGGCTATGGCTATATCAAACCCCCACATGTAGCCTAATTGAAAGGCTATGGCTATATCAATCCCCTACATGTAGCCTAATTGAAAGGCTATGGCTATATCAAACCCCCACACGTACCCTAATTGAAAGGCTATGGCTATATCAAACCCCCACATATACTGATCTAAGAAGGCTGAGGACCAACCTCAGCAACCCCCCACATGTAGCTAAGTAATAAGACCAGTCCTACCTCTGTCTGAGTCTGTGATTGTGCAGTATATTATCTTGATTGACAGAAGCTGGTATTTGTGTCTGTCTAAAGGAAGAGGTTGCGAGGCCATCTGGCACAGGCCCACACAGCTGGGACCCACGGGATCACTGATAATCAAAGGCCAAGTTCCCTTTCTTTGGCATAATGACCAGCTTTGTTGGTTCTGAACATTGTGTTTTTTCTTTAATAGTGTTGTCCTCTTCCTTCAGCTTGTAATGGGTCTACGTGCAGTATTCTTTCTCCTGGACAGAGTATAGAATATTATATAATAATAATAATAATATATGCCATTTAGCAGACGCTTTTATCCAAAAGCGACTTACAGTCATGTGTGCATACATTCTACGTATGGGTGGTCCCGGGGATCGAACCGACTACCCTGGCGTTACAAGCGCCATGCTCTACCAACTGAGCTACAGAAGGACCACATATTGATGAGAGGTTTGAAAAGACCAAGGATTAAGACCACCGAAATAAGATAAGGTAATCTCCTCTCAGTTTTCAATTTCATCTCAATTCTCTTTGAGAGAGTGCATTCATTTCAAAATAAAACTTTGACCCAGTTTAAACCCATTGTGTCAGCTTAAACCCAACAAAGTAACACAAACAACAGCAAGGGTTAGCATGGGTCAAAACCAGAAGAACACCAGACATTTCCTACTGAGAACACGACATACAATCCAATGTCATGTAGTGATTATAGGGGTAAATGAGAATAGAAGTGCAGTCTATTGATGTGGCTTTTATTATTGTAATTTCAATGTTGTTGTTTTAACAAACCTCGCTATATATTAACATTGTTTTATAACCCTGGGACCATTGCAAATCAATTCTGCAGGAGCAAATCTATTTAGCATTGATTGCACTGTAATGGTTAACAAGAACAGTAGCCTATATATCATCAGAATGATGTAGAAAATGTAGGCTATTCACCTCCTGTTGCAACATATTTGTAATCTCCACCCGGCACAGTGAGAAGAGGACTGGCCACCCCTCATTGCCAGGTTCCTCTCTAGGTTTCTTCCTAGGTTTTGGCCTTTCTAGGGAGTTTTTCCTAGCCAACGTGCTTCAACACCTGCATTGCTTGCTGTTTGGGGTTTTAGGCTGGGTTTCTGTACAGCACTTTGAGATATCAGCTGATGTACGAAGGGTTTTATAAATACATTTGATTTAAAACAACACACATTTAGTCAAAGCACTTCCTCTATCAGTGTCTTGTTCAGTTAGAAGCCGACCGTTTATGCAACGGGTTCTTCTATAGGATTTTACATACATAAAAATAGAGGAGCAAACAGCTCCACAGTTTAAATAAGAAAATCCAGAGACATTAGTCTGTCTACTCCTAATATGGAAGTCCTGTCTGGCAAGGTTGTAAATAAGCTCATCAGGTAGCATGCGTCTGACCTCATGGCATCAGTCCAGGTCCCGGGGAGAGGCAGGTCAATTTCAATTCAACATCAAGACTGAGGAGGTACTCTATATTTCGGACTGCTCTACTAGCCAGTGAAATGCCGCGAGAAGAGACAACACAAAGAGGAATTACTGCTTGTAATCTGCTACAACAGAAAATGACAAATATCTGCTTTACTAATTCCTACACATAACCTATGATTATAGCAGATGATGCTGTGCACCATAAAATGTGGCACATAAGAAATCACACTCGACCTGTACATATATTGGAGGCAGAATACTAAATGATACAATACTAGCGAGATCAATGCAGTGATATAGTCCATCAGCCTGTGGCCTAGGGTTTCCCAAACACGGTCCTGGGGCCCCCTGTGTGCACATTTTGGTTTTTGCCCTTGCACTACACAGCTGATTAAAATAATCAAAGCTTGAGTGGATTTGAATCAGCTGTGTAGTGCTGGCAAAACAACAACAACATGCAAGACTACATTTCTTACATGTTTTTACAGGGGAGTCTGCAGATGAACCCTCACTCCTACTGATGAACCAACTAGTATATTATGACCAAGATTTCTCATTCATGTGTGTTCTGCCCCAAAACATTCCATTGGCTTATATGGTAGGAGGGCTGAGAGTCACTGGACTAAATCAATCAACATGCACCAGTCCATAGTCCTTGAGAAAGCAGGCTTTTCATAGATCAAGACCATTTTCTAAATGCTGCTGGCAAACAGGTTTCCAACTATCCACAGTGTTAACCAACAGATCCACAAAATGTGGACTGGACAAAATGTTTCTGGAATTACTGTCCAAAACATAATAAATGCTGAGTAGTTTATAAGTGCTGAATGTCATAAGAATGAATTGCATTCATACAGAAAATTGCATGCCTACAATGTATTTTATGCTTGAAGCCACAGAAGTAAAATCTAATGATGAGGACTAATTGGAGAGAAAAAAGCAAGTCAAATGGGTGGAGTAAGAAGCAGGACTGCACTCCATCAATTGCGTTAGAGGTCCCTTTAAACATTCTCAAGAGCTGTAATCTGACCTGTAGTTAGAGAGCTTTAGCACTCACACCAAATCCATTACACCATATTCTCTTTCACATTTTAGTAATTTACCAGGCACTCTTATCCAGAGCAACTTACAGGAGATGTTGGGGTTAAGTGCCTTGCTCAAGGGAACATCGACAGATGTTTCACCGAGTTGGCTCGGGGATCCGAAACAGAGACCTTTGGGTTAATGGCCCAATGCTCCTAACCGTTAGGGTACCTGCTGCCCATACAACACTTCTCAGCTATATTAAATGCTGCTTTCATAGTCCTACAGTATCGTAGCCCTAAAACCATGACAATTCTATCGTAAACATGACACATGGAAAAACACTATGACAAATGACAACACAATACCCCATGAAGCTGTATGAAAGCACAGCTTACACTTGTTAATCAGCCAAACAAAAATCCAAAATCACTGCATGTGTCACAGCAGTGTAAAGTAATAGTTCTGACTTGAGGTATGATATGTTTATGACATCATCTCTGCAAGTAATAGTCCCCACTGTTGTGTTGGAAACACACAACTATTGACAGTATACTGCGCTCAGCCTGACTAAAGGCTGATAGTAAAGGGTTAGCTATTAAAACTTATTCGGGATCGGTGTCCCGACCACGGGACGGTTGAGCTAACGTAGGCTAATGCGATTAGCATGAGGTAATAAGTAACAAGAACATTTCCCAGGACATAGACATACGGTATATGATATTGGCAAAAAGCTTAAATTATGATTAATCTAACTGCACTGTCCAATTGATAGTAGCTATTACAGTGAAATAATACCATGCTATTGTTTGAGGAGAGTGCACAGTTTTGAACATGAAAAGTTATTAATAAACAAATTAGGCACATTTGAGCAGTCTTGGTACAACATTTTTAACAGAAATGCAATGGTTCATTGGATCAGTCTAGAACTTTGCACATAAACTGATGCCATCTAGTGGCCAAAATCGAAATTTCAGCTAGGCTGGAATAATACATTATGGCCTTTCTCTTGCATTTCAAAGATTATGGTACAAAAGAAATACAAAAGAATGGTTGTTTTTTTTCTTTGCTTGATCTTTTACCAGATCTATTGTGTTATATTCTACTACATTTCTCTCACTTTTCCACACACCTCAACGTGTTTCCTTTCAAATGGTACCAATAATATACATATCCTTGCTTCAGGGCCCGAGTTACAGGCAGTTAGATTTGGGTATGTCATTTTAGGCAAAAATTGGAGAAAAAAAAGGGGCAGATCCTAATGACCACAAATGATATGGTAAAGCTATTGAAGAGTCACACACATTTCTTTGCTCAAAAATGTTAAGAGAAAGTTAACGGGAATGTTACATCTTTCTAAACACTTCAGTCTTGTTGATTATGTGTGTGAACATGAATTTGGTCCTCACAAGTTGCCTCCGCAGCTTAAGGAGAAGCATAGAGAAGAGATACAAATGAACCCTTTTCTCTAAAGAGACATTTACATTTACTCCTTCCACAGGTTCTAGTACTGTAAAGCCATGCCCTGGGATAAAGCCATGCCCTGGGATAAAGCCATGCCCTGGGATAAAGCCATGCCCTGGGATAAAGCGTTGCCCTGGGGAAAAAAACATGCCCTGGGGTAAAGTCATGCCCTGGGGTAAAGTCATGCACTGGTAAGCATTTCCACTTCACTGGAGCAGCTCTCATTACATAAAACATTTGTAAATGGACAAACTCCTGCAGCATTATATTATTACAACTGCATTTGAAACAAACTATGCTTGGCAAATTACAATAGCCTCTCTGCTTTCTGTGTTTTGTCATCATTACTATTAAGAATTGACATCTGCCAACGTCTGTTTCTTACAGCATAAACTGCCTGCACATGCTACTATAAAGTTATGTTATTCTGAGTCATGTAGCACCAAAGTCAACAGGGCTTTTTTAGAGGGTTAAGAATAGATGAGCAACAAGTATCATTTTGGAGAGGGGAATTGGCCTATACATGAGTGATAGGCTACATTCAGAGTGTACATTCAAACTAACAGAACTGTTATACAGTTATTAATCACGACTGGAGGACCTCAAATAATAATATAGTATGTGTCCTGCAGACGTTTCACAATACAAGGGTTAATGTCGCTATCCATGGTTCTGAAGCATCCCTGTCTCAACTGTTAGAGTCGCTATCCAAAGCCCTGTGGATCTGAAACAGTTATTGCATACAGGTGGAATATGATGCTAGCCTACAAGTGATGCCTTTTTAATCACTGTTACACTTGAAATACTTTGTCCCATGGCTTCAGCGTTATGCTGCATAAGTGTTTTGTTACTACAGAGCTGTTCATGGTTTTCTAATAGGGCATTTCCCTCTTGTTACTCATGTATTTTAAAAGTCTAGCGCAGTCAGGCTAGGATGCTGTCGAATCCTGTTGTTCGGTCATGCTATCCGTTTAGCTTCGATCACTAAATGATATCCATCTTGCGTGTTTCTGCATGCTTTCAATGGCACAGGCCACAGTTGTGAAACTGGTTTGGTCTCGTTGTATTAGCACGCGAGAACTACTAAATAAGTCAGTTACTATTCATTAGTTTTCTAGCATCAACTAAGCACGCAAAAGATAGCCTGCTTTAGCCTACCTGATCAACTTGCTTTTGAGTTTCAGAAGGATGACGCGGTGGACAGCGAAATTAGCGCTCGTGTGTTGTGCACGTGAAAGAAACCCCCTTGCTACCGGCACTAGAGTTAAGACATGCTGGTTTTCAGGCTTTTTGAGAGTATCTTGTTCGTAGGCTATAAATAAACTGTCGATAATCTTGCTTTGTGAGTAATACTTAATACTTATTACTCACAAATGGGATAGTAAGCTGTGAACCCATGCTGCAATTTGAAGCCCTTGCATGTTAAGGATAGTGCTGAAACAAATACTAAGCCTCCGTTTAATTGACTTTGTAAAAAAAAATGAAGGCATAAAACGAGACAGATTTGAAAAAGTACAGAGAAACAAGCTAGTTCCACACCAACTACTCTACTGCTACAGTGTGAAATGAAGGAGACAGTCACAGACAGTAACACTAAACATTTTGAGAAAGCACACAACAAAACATTCTCAACAATAGTAGGCTAAACGATGAGACATACTGATGAACGTGACATGCTAGTACTCGTCTAGAAACAATACAGAGTCAGCATTTGAGTAAAACGTCTAAAGCGTGTGTGACTTAACTTCTCCTGTTAGTCTCCAGAAGATAACACACAGATACACCACAACACCGCTCAAAAAATACTCTAAACACATCTAACCTTCTACTTCATTTTCCATTGGTAGAGTCCCCCTGAAAAGCCAGACTGTTTCCCTTCTCTTTAGGAAGAGCAGATGTCATTCACTGGCATCCTGACCAAAGTCCAAGCATGCTGCATTTCATTTATGTGCACAGTTAGCCAATTCCCACAGTTTCTTGGTATTAAAATGATGCTATGAGTAAAACAATATCCTTGGTGTGTAGAAGAAGATCAATAGAGCACTCATCAACAATATAACAAAGTGGAACACCGACGCGAGGGGAGAGAGAGAGAGAGAGAGAGAGAGAGAGAGAGAGAGAGAGAGAGAGAGAGAGAGAGAGAGGGCAAAAAAGACCACTCACTACTCTCTCTATCATAGCCCCCTCCCCTACACTTCATTCCCTCCTACCCCCTCCTTCCCATGCTGCGCTTCTCTCTCCTCAGTCCCCCACTAGCCTGCAGTAAAATAAAATACATTGTTGCGAGTAGACGTCGTCGTGCGCACGTGCCGCAGGTAAACAGATGCCCTAGTTTCTCCTCCAGCTGTCGGGCTTTTAAAAGCTCGAGCCCCCTTGGCGCTCTCATTACTATTAATACATTTCGCTTTTACTTTGTAATTTTCAACTGCCGACCAACAACCAAACTGAGGTGTGTACACGTTTTGTACAAGTCGTTTTTTCTCTCGTTTGATTTGATCTTATGGAGAAAATATTCGACGCAGCCTGATATGTTGCCTACTTCGGTTCATTGTCACTTAATGTGGGTTTGCCTTCAAATGAGCACTTATCTCCAGTGGTAAATGTCAGCTCCAGTCTACATTGAAATCATTGATTTGAAGCAAACCGCTTGTTGCCCTGTATGTCTGCGCTAGGTTGCCGTATTTACCTAACAATGACCCCACAGTCCCATGCTGTTTTAGGATGGTAGGTCGTTTTTCTACACCTGTTTACTTTCAGATTAGATGGAAAACCACCAGGAGCGGTGAGCAGCTCTGTATAGCCTAATTTGGCGCGCACTGTCTTCCTAACGAACCAGTACCCGGGTAGTGAGCGCCACCGGGACCGTCTAGGACAATGTACAGATAATTATTAACGGGTAAAAGGCTGTTCTCCAGCTCCGACACCTCAGAGTTTTCTGTCCTGTCCATGGCTCCGTACCTGCAGTGCTGCAGAGGAAGGAAAAGTGCCCCCTCCCCCACTCTGCATTATGACAAATCAAAGCAGGCAGGCAGCTGTGCCATTAGCACAGCATAGCACCGCTTCAGAATGAACGGAATGGGAATTATATTATTAAGGCTATTGAGTGGTCAAATTATGGGTCATTACAGGCACGCAAATGGATAGTGTCGCATATCTGGACTTGAGTCTTTTCTGGGTTACATTTATCTGTGGTGAAGCACGTGCAGAATGTAATTCCTGCTGTGTTATACAATGCAACTAACTGCTTCATGCAGTGAATTTGGTGTAAATATGATTTTATTTTATTTTAATAGAATCATTTATGGTGCTGTAAATGGCAATATTTGATGTAGTTTATAGTAATCCATAGTTAGTGTTGTTGGAAAGTAAATACATTTCATATGAACTTTCAGGACCTTGGAGAGCACCCATTATTGTACTGGATGATACTAGTGTATAATAATAATAATATATGCCATTTAGCAGACGCTTTTATCCAAAGCGACTTACAGTCATGTGTGCATACATTCTACGTATGGGTGGTCCCGGGAATCGAACCCACTACCCTGGCGTTACAAGCGCCATGCTCTACCAACTGAGCTACAGAAGGTCAAATTGTTATTTTTTCACATGTCACTGAGGTAACTCAATCAGCATGTCACTGAGATTACTCAATCAGCATGTCACTGAGATTACTCAATCAGAATGTCACCGAGACTACTCAATCAGCAGGTCACTGAGATTACTCAACCAGCATGTCACTGAGATTACTCAATCAGCATGTCACTGAGATTACTCAAT